>NW_026578572.1:0-32756 GCF_029603195.1 Condylostylus longicornis
ACAGGTGACAGGTGACAGGTGACAGGTGACAGGTGACAGGTGACAGGTGACAGGTGACAGGTGGACAGAGGTGACAGGTGACAGGTGACAGTTGACAGTGACAGGTGACAGGTGACAGGTGACAGGTGACAGGTGACAGGTGACAGTTGACAGGTGACAGGTGACAGGTGACAGGTGTGACAGGTGACAGGTGACAGGTGACAGGTGACAGGTGACAGGTGACAGGTGACAGGTGACAGGTGACAGGTGACAGTGACAGGTGACAGGTGACAGTGACAGGTGACAGGTGACAGGTGACAGGTGACAGGTGACAGGTGACAGGTGACAGGTGACAGTTGACAGGTGACAGGTGACAGGTTGACAGGTGACAGGTGACAGGTGACAGGTGACAGGTGACAGGTGACAGGTGACAGGTGACAGGTGACAGGTGACAGGTGACAGGGACAGTGACAGGTGACAGGTGACAGGTGACAGGTGACAGGTGACAGGTGACAGTGACAGGTGACAGGTGACAGGACAGGTGACAGTTGACAGGTGACAGGTGACAGGTGACAGGTGACAGGTGACAGGTGACAGGTGACAGTGACAGGTGAGGGACAGGTGACAGGTGACAGAGTGACAGGTGACAGGTGACAGGTGACAGTTGACAGGTGACAGGTGACAGGTGACAGGTGACAGGTGACAGGTGACAGGTGACAGGTGACAGTGACAGGTGACAGGTGAAGTGACAGGTGACAGGTGACAGGTGACAGGTGACAGGTGACAGTTGACAGGTGACAGTGACAGGTGACAGGTGACAGGTGACAGGTGACAGGTGACAGGTGACAGGTGACAGTTGACAGGTGACAGGTGACAGGTGACAGTGACAGTTGACAGGTGACAGGTGACAGGTGACAGGTGACAGGTGACAGGTGACAGTGACAGGTGACAGGTGACAGGTGACAGGTGACAGGTGACAGGTGACAGGTGACAGGTGACAGGTGACAGTGACAGGTGACAGGTGACAGGTGACAGGTGACAGGTGACAGGTGACAGTGACAGTTGACAGGTGACAGGTGACAGGTGACAGGTGACAGGTGACAGGTGACAGGTGACAGGTTGACAGGTGACAGGTGACAGGTGACAGGTGACAGGTGACAGGTGACAGGTGACAGGTGACAGGTGACAGGTGACAGGTGACAGACAGGTGACAGGTGACAGGTGACAGGTGACAGGTGACAGTGACAGGTGACAGGTGACAGTGACAGGTGACAGGTGACAGGTGACAGGTGACAGTGACAGGTGACAGTGACAGGTGACAGGTGACAGGTGACAGGTGACAGGTGACAGGTGACAGGTGACAGGTGACAGGTGACAGGTGACAGGTGACAGGTGACAGGTGACAGGTGACAGGTGACAGGTGACAGGTGACAGGTGACAGGTGACAGGTGACAGGTGACAGGTGACAGGTGACAGGTGACAGGTGACAGGTGGACAGGTGACAGGTGACAGGTGACAGGTGACAGTGACAGGTGACAGGTGACAGGTGACAGGTGACAGGTGACAGGTGACAGTGACAGGTGACAGGTGACAGTGACAGGTGACAGTGACAGGTGACAGGTGACAGGTGACAGGTGACAGGTGACAGGTGACAGGTGACAGGTGACAGGTGACAGGTGACAGGTGACAGTGACAGTTGACAGGTGACAGGTGACTAGGTGACAGGTGACAGGTGACAGTGACAGGTGACAGGACAGTGACAGGTGACAGGTGACAGGTGACAGTTGACAGGTGACAGGTGACAGTGACAGGTGACAGGTGACAGGTGACAGTGACAGGTGACAGTGACAGACAGGTGACAGGTGACAGGTGACAGGTTGACAGGTGACAGGTGACAGGTGACAGGTGACAGGTGACAGGTGACAGGTGACAGGTGACAGGTGACAGGTGACAGGTGACAGGTGACAGGTGACAGGTGACAGGTGACAGGTGACAGGTGACAGGTGACAGGTGACAGGTGACAGGTGACAGGTGACAGGTGACAGGTGACAGGTGACAGGTGACAGGTGACAGGTGACAGGTGACAGGTGACAGGTGACAGGTGACAGGTGACAGTGACAGAGGTGACAGGTGACAGGTGACAGTTGACAGGTGACAGGTGACAGGTGACAGGTGACAGGTGACAGGTGACAGGTGACAGATGACAGTGACAGGTGACAGACAGGTGACAGGTGACAGTTGACAGGTGACAGGTGACAGGTGACAGGTGACAGTGACAGTGACAGGTGACAGGTGACAGGTGACAGTGACAGGTGACAGGTGACAGGTGACAGGTGACAGGTGACAGGTGACAGGTGACAGGTGACAGGTGACAGGTGACAGGTGACAGGTGACAGGTGACAGGTGACAGGTGACAGGTGACAGTGACAGGTGACAGGTGACAGGTGACAGGTGACAGGTGACAGGTGACAGGTGACAGGTGACAGGTGACAGGTGACAGGTGACAGGTGACAGGTGACAGTGACAGGTGACAGGTGACAGGTGACAGTGACAGGTGACAGTGACAGGTGACAGGTGACAGTGACAGGTGACAGTTGACAGGTGACAGGTGACAGGTGACAGGTGACAGGTGACATGTGACAGGTGACAGGTGACAGGTGACAGGTGACAGGTGACAGGTGACAGTGACAGGTGACAGGTGACAGGTGACAGTGAGTGACAGTTGACAGGTGACAGGTGACAGGTGACAGTTGACAGGTGACAGGTGACAGGTGACAGGTGACAGGTGACAGGTGACAGGTGACAGGTGACAGGTGACAGGTGACAGGTGACAGGTGACAGTGACAGGTGACAGGTGACAGGTGACAGGTGACAGGTGACAGGTGACAGGTGACAGGTGACAGGTGACAAGTGACAGGTGACAGGTGACAGGTGACAGGTGACAGGTGACAGTTGACAGGTGACAGGTGACAGCGACAATTGACATGTGACAGGTGACAGTTGACAGGTGACAGGTGACAGGTTACAGGTGACAGGTGACAGGTGACAGGTGACAGGTGACAGGTGACAGGTGACAGTTGACAGGTGACAGGTGACAGATGACAGATGACAGCGACAAGTGACATGTGACAGGTGACAGTTGACAGGTGACAGGTGACAGGTGACAGGTGACAGTTGACAGTTGACAGGTGACAGGTGACAGGTGACAGGTGACAGGTGACAGGTGACAGGTGACAGGTGACAGGTGACAGGTGACAGGTGACAGGTGACAGGTGACAGGTGACAGGTGACAGGTGACAGGTGACAGGAGGACAGGTGACAGGTGACAGGTGACAGGTGACAGGTTACAGGTGACAGGTGACAAGTGACAGTGATAGTTGACAGGTGACAGGTGACAGGTGACAGTTGACAGGTGACAGGTGACAGGATGACAGTGACAGGTGACATGTGACAGGTGACAGTTGACAGGTGACAGGTGACAGGTGACAGGTGACAGTTGACAGGTGACAGGTGACAGGTGACAGGTGACAGGTGACAGTGACAGGTGACAGGTGACAGTGACAGGTGACAGGTGGACAGGACAGTGAGAGGTGACAGATGACAGCGACAGTGACATGTGACAGGTGACAGTTGACAGGTGACAGGTGACAGGTGACAGGTGACAGTTGACAGTTGACAGGTGACAGGTGACAGGTGACAGGTGACAGGTGACAGGTGACAGGTGACAGTGACAGGTGACAGGTGACAGGTGACAGGTGACAGGTGACAGTTGACAGGTGACAGGTGACAGGTGACAGGTGACAGGTGACAGGTGACAGGTGACAGGTGACAGGTGACAGGTGAAAGGTGACAGGTGACAGGTGACAGGTGACAGGTGACAGGTGACAGTTGACAGTTGACAGGTGACAGGTGACAGGTGACAGGTGACAGGTGACAGGTGACAGGTGACAGTTGACAGGTGACAGATGACAGGACAAGTGACAGTGACAGGTGACAGTTGACAGGTGACAGGTGACAGGTGACAGGTGACAGGTGACAGGTGACAGGTGACAGGTGATAGGTGACATGTGACGGTTGACAAGTGACAGGTGACAGATGACAGTGACAGGTGACATGTGACAGGTGACAGTTGACAGGTGACAGATGACAGTGACAAGTGACATGTGACAGGGGACAGTTGACAGGTGACAGGTGACAGGTGACAGGTGACAAGTGACAGGTGACAGTGACAGGTGACAGGTGACAGGTGACAGGTGACAGGTGACAGGTGACAGGTGACAGGTGACAGTGACAGGTGACAGGTGACAGGTTGACAGGTGACAGGTGACAGGTGACAGTGACAGTGACAGGTGACAGGTGACAGGTGACAGGTGACAGGTGACAGGTGACAGGTGACAGGTGACAGGTGACAGGTGACAGGTGACAGGTGACAGGTGACAGGTGACAGGTGACAGGTGACAGGTGACAGGTGACAGGTGACAGGTGACAGGTGACAGGTGACAGGTGACAGGTGACAGGTGACAGGTGACAGGTGACAGGTGACAGGTGACAGGTGACAGGTGACAGGTGACAGGTGACAGGTGACAGGTGACAGGTGACAGGTGACAGGTGACAGGTGACAGGTGACAGGTGACAGGTGACAGGTGACAGGTGACAGGTGACAGGTGACAGTTGACAGTGACAGTGACAGGTGACAGGTGAAAGGTGACAGGTGACAGGTGACAGGTGACAGGTGACAGTTGACAGTTGACAAGTGACAGGTGACAGACAGTGACAGTGACATGTGACAGGTGACAGGTGACAGGTGACAGTGACAGTGACAGTGACAGGTGACAGGTGACAGGTGACAGGTGACAGGTGACAGGTGACAGGTGACAGGTGACAGTGACAGGTGACAGGTGACAGGTGACAGGTGACAGGTGACAGGTGACAGGGTGACATGTGACGGTTGACAAGTGACAGGTGACAGATGACAGTGACAGGTGACATGTGACAGGTGACAGTTGACAGGTGACAGATGACAGTGACAAGTGACATGTGACAGGGGACAGGTGACAGTGACAGGTGACAGGTGACAGGTGACAGGTGACAGGTGACAGTTGACAGGTGACAGGTGACAGGTGACAGGTGACAGGTGACAGGTGACAGGTGACAGGTGAAATGTGAAAGTTACAGGTGACAGGTGACAGGTGACAGGTGACAGGTGACAGGTGACAGGTGACAGTGACAGGTGACAGGTGACAGGTGACAGGTGACAGGTGACAGGTGACAGGTGACAGGTGACAGGTGACAGGTGACAGGTGACAGGTGACAGGTGACAGGTGAAAGGTGACAGGTGACAGGTGACAGGTGACAGGTGACAGGTGACAGGTGAAAGGTGACAGGTGACAGGTGACAGGTGACAGGTGACAGGTGACAGGTGACAGTTGACAGGTGACAGGTGACAGATGACAGTGACAGGTGACATGTGACATGTGACAGGTGACAGTTGACAGGTGACAGGTGACAGGTGACAGGTGAAAGGTGACAGGTGACAGGTGACAGGTGACAGATGACAGTGACAGGTGACAGTGACAGGTGACAGGTGACAGGTGACAGTTGACAGGTGACAGGTGACAGGTGACAGGTGACAGGTGACAGGTGACAGGTGACAGTTGACAGGTGACAGGTGACAGGTGACAGGTGACAGGTGACATGTGACAGTGACAGTTGACAGGTGACAGTGACAGGTGACAGGTGACAGTTGACAGGTGACAGATGACAGTGACAGGTGACATGTGACAGGTGACAGTTGACAGGTGACAGGTGACAGGTGACAGGTGACAGGTGACAGGTGAC
The DNA here is from genome assembly GCF_029603195.1 of Condylostylus longicornis. Lineage (NCBI taxonomy): Eukaryota > Metazoa > Arthropoda > Insecta > Diptera > Dolichopodidae > Condylostylus > Condylostylus longicornis. Next base: position 5,818 of record NW_026578572.1, read on the forward strand.
AGGTGACAGGTGACAGGTGACAGGTGACAGATGACAGTGACAGGTGACATGTGACAGGTGAGAGTTGACAGGTGACAGGTGACAGGTGATAGGTGACAGGTGACAGGTGACAGGTGACAGGTGACAGGTGACAGGTGACAGATGACAGTTGACAGTTGACAGGTGACAGGTGACAGGTGACAGGTGACAGGTGACAGGTGACAGGTGACAGGTGACAGTTGACAGATGACAGGTGACAGGTGACAGGTGAAAGGTGACAGGTGACAGGTGACAGGTGACAGGTGACAGTTGACAGTTGACAAGGTGACAGGTGACAGATGACAGTGACAAGTGACATGTGACAGGTGACAGTTGACAGGTGACAGATGACAGTGACAAGTGACATGTGACAGGGGACAGTTGACAGGTGACAGGTGACAGGTGACAGGTGACAGGTGACAGGTGACAGTGACAGGTGACAGGTGACAGGTGACAGGTGACAGGTGACAGGTGACAGGTGACAGGTGATAGGTGACATGTGACGGTTGACAAGTGACAGGTGACAGATGACAGTGACAGGTGACATGTGACAGGTGACAGTTGACAGGTGACAGATGACAGTGACAAGTGACATGTGACAGGGGACAGTTGACAGGTGACAGGTGACAGTGACAGGTGACAGGTGACAGGTGACAGTGACAGTTGACAGTTGACAGGTGACAGGTGACAGGTGACAGGTGACAGGTGGACAGGTGACAGGTGACAGGTGACAGGTGACAGGTGACAGGTGACAGGTGACAGGTGACAGGTGACAGGTGACAGGTGACAGGTGACAGGTGAAAGGTGACAGGTGACAGGTGACAGGTGACAGGTGACAGGTGACAGGTGACAGGTGACAGGTGACAGGTGACAGGTGACAGGTGACAGGTGACAGGTGACAGGTGACAGGTGACAGGTGACAGGTGAAAGGTGACAGGTGACAGGTGACAGGTGACAGGTGACAGGTGACAGGTGACAGGTGACAGGTGACAGGTGACAGGTGACAGTTGACAGGTGACAGGTGACAGTGACAGTGACAGGTGACATGTGCATGTGACAGGTGACAGTTGACAGGTGACAGGTGACAGGTGACAGGTGACAGGTGACAGGTGACAGGTGACAGGTGACAGGTGAAGTGACAGTGACAGGTGACAGTGACAGGTGACAGGTGACAGGTGACAGTTGACAGGTGACAGGTGACAGGTGACAGGTGACAGGTGACAGGTGACAGGTGACAGGTGACAGGTGACAGGTGACAGGTGACAGATGACAGTGACAGGTGACATGTGACAGGTGACAGGTGACAGATGAAGTGACAGGTGACATGTGACATGTGACAGGTGACAGTTGACAGGTGACAGGTGACAGGTGACAGGTGACAGGTGACAGGTGACAGGTGACAGGTGACAGGTGACAGGTGACAGGTGACAGGTGACAGGTGACAGATGACAGTGACAGGTGACAGGTGACAGGTGACAGGTGACAGGTGACAGTTGACAGGTGACAGGTGACAGGTGACAGGTGACAGGTGACAGGTGACAGGTGACAGTTGACAGGTGACAGGTGACAGATGACAGTGACAGGTGACATGTGACAGATGACAGTTGACAGGTGACAGGTGACAGGTGACAGGTGACAGGTGACAGGTGACAGGTGAAAGGTGACAGGTGACAGGTGACAGGTGACAGGTGACAGTTGACAGTTGACAGGTGACAGGTGACAGGTGACAGGTGACAGGTGACAGGTGACAGTTGACAGGTGACAGGTGAAAGGTGACAGGTGACAGGTGACAGGTGACAGTTGACAGTTGACAAGTGACAGGTGACAGATGACAGTGACAAGTGACATGTGACAGGTGACAGTTGACAGGTGACAGATGACAGTGACAATTGACATGTGACAGGGACAGTTGACAGGTGACAGGTGACAGGTGACAGGTGACAGTGACAGGTGACAGGTTGACAGGTGACAGGTGACAGTTGACAGGTGACAGGTGACAGGTGACAGGTGACAGGTGACAGGTGACAGGTGACAGTTGACAGGTGACAGGTGACAGGTGACAGGTGACAGGTGACATGTGACAGTGACAGTTGACAGGTGACAGGTGACAGGTGACAGGTGACAGGTGACAGTGACAGGTGACAGGTGACAGGTGACAGGTGACAGGTGACAGGTGACAGGTGACAGGTGACATGTGACAGGTGACAGGTGACAGGTGACAGGTGACAGGTGACAGGTGACAGGTGAAAGGTGACAGGTGACAGGTGACAGGTGACAGGTGACAGGTGACAGTTGACAGGTGACAGGTGAAAGGTGACAGGTGACAGGTGACAGGTGACAGTTGACAGTTGACAAGTGACAGGTGACAGTTGACAGTGATGTGACATGTGACAGGTGACAGTTGACAGGTGACAGATGACAGTGACAAGTGACATGTGACAGGGACAGTTGACAGGTGACAGGTGACAGGTGACAGGTGACAGTTGACAGGTGACAGGTGACAGTGACAGGTGACAGGTGACAGGTGACAGGTGACAGTTGACAGGTGACAGGTGACAGGTGACAGGTGACAGGTGACAGGTGACAGGTGACAGGTGACAGGTGACAGGTGACAGGTGACAGGTGACAGGTGACAGGTGACAGGTGACAGGTGACAGGTGACAGGTGACAGGTGACAGGTGACAGGTGACAGGTGACAGTGACAGGTGACAGGTGACAGGTGACAGTTGACAGGTGACAGATGACAGTGACAAGTGACATGTGACAGGGGACAGTTGACAGGTGACAGGTGACAGGTGACAGGTGACAGTTGACAGGTGACAGGTGACAGTGACAGGTGACAGGTGACAGGTGACAGGTGACAGTTGACAGGTGACAGGTGACAGGTGACAGGTGACAGGTGACAGGTGACAGGTGACAGGTGACAGGTGACAGGTGACAGGTGACAGGTGACAGGTGACAGGTGACAGGTGACAGGTGACAGGTGACAGTGACAGGTGACAGGTGACAGGTGACAGGTGACAGTGACAGGTGACAGGTGACAGGTGACAGGTGACAGGTGACAGGTGACAGGTGACAGGTGACAGGTGACAGTGACAGGTGACAGGTGACAGGTGACAGTTGACAGGTGACAGGTGACAGGTGACAGTGACAGGTGACAGGTGACAAGTGACAGGTGACAGTTGACAGGTGACAGGTGACAGGTGACAGGTGACAGGTGACAGGTGACAGGTGACAGGTGACAGGTGACAGGTGACAGGTGACAGGTGACAGGTGACAGGTGACAGGTGACAGGTGACAGGTGACAGGTGACAGGTGAAAGGTGAAAGGTTACAGGTGACAGGTGACAGGTGACAGGTGACAGTGACAGGTGACAGGTGACAGGTGACAGTTGACAGGTGACAGGTGACAGGTGACAGGTGACAGGTGACAGGTGGACAGGTGACAGGTGACAGTTGACAGGTGAAAGGTGACAGGTGACAGGTGACATGTGACAGTGACAGTTGACAAGTGACAGGTGACAGGTGACAGGTGACAGTTGACAGGTGACAGGTGACAGATGACAGTGACAGGTGACATGTGACAGGTGACAGTTGACAGGTGACAGGTGACAGGTGACAGGTGACAGGTGACAGGTGACAGTGACAGGTGACAGGTGACAGGTGACAGGTGACAGGTGAAAGGTGACAGGTGACAGGTGACAGGTGACAGGTGACAGGTGACAGTGACAGGTGACAGGTGAAAGGTGACAGGTGACAGGTGACAGGTGACAGTTGACAGTTGACAAGTGACAGGTGACAGATGACAGTGACAAGTGACATGTGACAGGTGACAGTTGACAGGTGACAGATGACAGTGACAAGTGACATGTGACAGGGGACAGTTGACAGGTGACAGGTGACAGGTGACAGGTGACAGTTGACAGGTGACAGGTGACAGTGACAGGTGACAGGTGACAGGTGACAGGTGACAGTTGACAGGTGACAGGTGACAGGTGACAGGTGACATGTGACAGGTGACAGGTGACAGGTGACAGGTGACAGGTGACAGGTGACAGGTGACAGGTGACAGGTGACAGGTGACAGGTGACAGGTGACAGGTGAAAGGTGACAGGTGACAGGTGACAGGTGACAGATGACAGGTGACAGGTGACAGGTGACAGGTGACAGGTGACAGGTGACAGGTGACAGGTGACAGGTGACAGTGACAGGTGACAGGTGACAGGTGACAGTTGACAGGTGACAGGTGACAGGTGACAGTGACAGGTGACAGGTGACAAGTGACAGGTGACAGTTGACAGGTGACAGGTGACAGGTGACAGGTGACAGGTGACAGGTGACAGGTGACAGGTGACAGGTGACAGGTGACAGGTGACAGGTGACAGGTGACAGGTGACAGGTGACAGGTGACAGGTGACAGGTGACAGGTGACAGGTGAAAGGTGAAAGGTTACAGGTGACAGGTGACAGGTGACAGGTGACAGGTGACAGGTGACAGGTGACAGGTGACAGGTGACAGGTGACAGGGTGACAGGTGACAGGTGACAGGTGAAAGGTGACAGGTGACAGGTGACAGGTGACAGGTGACAGGTGACAGGTGAAAGGTGACAGGTGACAGGTGACAGGTGACAGGTTGACAGGTGACAGGTGACAGGTGACAGTTGACAGGTGACAGGTGACAGATGACAGTGACAGGTGACATGTGACATGTGACAGGTGACAGTTGACAGGTGACAGGTGACAGGTGACAGGTGACAGGTGACAGGTGACAGGTGACAGATGACAGTGACAGGTGACAGTGACAGGTGACAGGTGACAGGTGACAGTTGACAGGTGACAGGTGGACAGGTGACAGGTGACAGGTGACAGGTGACAGGTGACAGGTGACAGGTGACAGTTGACAGGTGACAGGTGACAGGTGACAGGTGACATGTGACAGTGACAGTTGACAAGTGACAGGTGACAGGTGACAGGTGACAGTTGACAGGTGACAGGTGACAGATGACAGTGACAGGTGACATGTGACAGGTGACAGTTGACAGGTGACAGGTGACAGGTGACAGGTGACAGGTGACAGGTGACAGGTGACAGGTGACAGGTGACAGGTGACAGGTGACAGGTGACAGGTGACAGATGACAGTGACAGGTGACATGTGACAGGTGAGAGTTGACAGGTGACAGGTGACAGGTGACAGGTGACAGGTGACAGGTGACAGGTGAAAGGTGACAGGTGACAGGTGACTGGTGAGACAGTTGACAGTTGACAGGTGACAGGTGACAGGTGACAGGTGACAGGTGGACAGGTGACAGGTGACAGTTGACAGATGACAGTGACAGGTGACAGGTGAAAGGTGACAGGTGACAGGTGACAGGTGACAGGTGACAGTTGACAGTTGACAAGTGACAGGTGACAGATGACAGTGACAAGTGACATGTAAAAGGTGACAGTTGACAGGTGACAGATGACAGTGACAAGTGACATGTGACAGGAGACAGTTGACAGGTGACAGGTGACAGGTGACAGGTGACAGGTGACAGGTGACAGTGACAGGTGACAGGTGACAGGTGACAGGTGGACAGGTGACAGGTGACAGGTGACAGGTGATAGGTGACATGTGACGGTTGACAAGTGACAGGTGGCAGATGACAGTGACAGGTGACATGTGACAGGTGACAGTTGACAGGTGACAGATGACAGTGACAAGTGACATGTGACAGGGGACAGTTGACAGGTGACAGGTGACAGGTGACAGGTGACAGTGACAGGTGACAGGTGACAGGTGACAGGTGACAGTCGACAGGTGACAGGTGACAGGTGACAGGTGACAGGTGACAGGTGACAGGTGACAGGTGACAGGTGACAGGTGACAGGTGACAGGTGACAGGTGACAGGTGACAGGTGACAGGTGACAGGTGACAGGTGACAGGTGAAAGGTGACAGGTGACAGGTGACAGGTGACAGGTGACAGGTGACAGGTGACAGGTGACAGGTGACAGGTGACAGGTGACAGGTGACAGGTGACAGGTGACAGGTGACAGGTGACAGGTGACAGGTGACAGGTGAAAGGTGACAGGTGACAGGTGACAGGTGACAGGTGACAGGTGACAGGTGACAGGTGAAAGGTGGCAGGTGACAGGTGACAGTTGACAGGTGACAGGTGACAGATGACAGTGACAGGTGACATGTGACATGTGACAGGTGACAGTTGACAGGTGACAGGTGACAGGTGACAGGTGACAGGTGACAGGTGACAGGTGACAGCTGACAGATGACAGTGACAGGTGACAGTGACAGGTGACAGGTGACAGGTGACAGTTGACAGGTGACAGGTGACAGGTGACAGGTGACAGGTGACAGGTGACAGTTGACAGGTGACAGGTGACAGATGACAGTGACAGGTGACATGTGACAGGTGACAGGTGACAGATGACAGTGACAGGTGACATGTGACATGTGACAGGTGACAGTTGGCAGGTGACAGGTGACAGGTGACAGGTGACAGGTTACAGGTGACAGGTGACAGGTGACAGGTGACAGGTGACAGGTGACAGGTGACAGGTGACAGGTGACAGGTGACAGGTGACAGGTGACAGATGACAGTGACAGGTGACAGGTGACAGGTGACAGGTGACAGGTGACAGTTGACAGGTGACAGGTGACAGTTGACATGTGACAGGTGACAGGTGACAGTCGACAGGTGACAGGTGACAGGTGACAGGTGACAGGTGACAGATGACAGTGACAGGTGACAGGTGACAGGTGACAAGTGACAGGTGACAGGTGACAGCTGACAGATGACAGTGACAGGTGACAGTGACAGGTGACAGGTGACAGGTGACAGTTGACAGGTGACAGGTGACAGGTGACAGGTGACAGGTGACAGGTGACAGGTGACAGGTGACAGGTGACAGGTGACAAGTGACAGGTGACAGGTGACAGGTGACAGGTGACAGGTGACAGGTGAAAGGTGACAGGTGACAGGTGACAGGTGACAGGTGACAGGTGACAGGTGAAAGGTGACAGGTGACAGGTGACAGTTGACAGGTGACAGGTGACAGATGACAGTGACAGGTGACATGTGACATGTGACAGGTGACATTTGACAGGTGACAGGTGACAGGTGACAGGTGACAGGTGACAGGTGACAGGTGACAGGTGACAGGTGACAGGTGACAGCTGACAGATGACAGTGACAGGTGACAGTGACAGGTGACAGGTGACAGGTGACAGTTGACAGGTGACAGGTGACAGGTGACAGGTGACAGGTGACAGTTGACAGGTGACAGGTGACAGATGACAGTGACAGGTGACATGTGACAGGTGACAGGTGACAGATGACAGTGACAGGTGACATGTGACATGTGACAGGTGACAGTTGACAGGTGACAGGTGACAGGTGACAGGTGACAGGTGACAGGTGACAGGTGACAGGTGACAGGTGACAGGTGACAGGTGACAGGTGACAGGTGACAGGTGACAGATGACAGTGACAGGTGACAGGTGACAGGTGACAGGTGACAGGTGACAGTTGACAGGTGACAGGTGACAGGTGACAGGTGACAGGTGACAGGTGACAGGTGACAGGTGACAGGTGACAGGTGACAGGTGACAGGTGACAGCTGACAGATGACAGTGACAGGTGACAGTGACAGGTGACAGGTGACAGGTGACAGTTGACAGGTGACAGGTGACAGGTGACAGGTGACAGGTGACAGGTGACAGTTGACAGGTGACAGGTGACAGATGACAGTGACAGGTGACATGTGACAGGTGACAGGTGACAGATGACAGTGACAGGTGACATGTGACATGTGACAGGTGACAGTTGACAGGTGACAGGTGACAGGTGACAGGTGACAGGTGACAGGTGACAGGTGACAGGTGACAGGTGACAGGTGACAGATGACAGTGACAGGTGACAGGTGACAGGTGACAGGTGACAGGTGACAGTTGACAGGTGACAGGTGACAGGTGACAGGTGACAGGTGACAGGTGACAGGTGACAGGTGACAGATGACAGTGACAGGTGACATGTGACAGGTGACAGTTGACAGGTGACAGGTCACAGGTGACAGGTGACAGGTGACAGGTGACAGGTGAAAGGTGACAGGTGACAGGTGACAGGTGACAGGTGACAGTTGACAGTTGACAGGTGACAGGTGACAGGTGACAGGTGACAGGTGACAGGTGTCAGGTGACAGGTGACAGGTGACAGGTGACAGATGACAGTGACAGGTGACAGGTGAAAGGTGACAGGTGACAGGTGACAGTTGACAGTTGACAAGTGACAGGTGACAGATGACAGTGACAAGTGACATGTGACAGGTGACAGTTGACAGGTGACAGATGACAGTGACAAGTGACATGTGACAGGGGACAGTTGACAGGTGACAGGTGACAGGTAACAGGTGACAGGTGACAGTGACAGGTGACAGGTGAAAGGTGACAGGCGACAGGTGACAGGTGACAGGTGACAGGTGACAGGTGACAGTTGACAGTTGACAGGTGACAGGTGACAGGTGACAGGTGACAGGTGACAGGTGACAGGTGACAGGTGACAGTTGACAGTTGACAAGTGACAGGTGACAGATGACAGTGACAAGTGCCATGTGACAGGTGACAGTTGACAGGTGACAGATGACAGTGACAAGTGACATGTGACAGGGGACAGTTGACAGGTGACAGGTGACAGGTGACAGGTGACAGGTGACAGTGACAGGTGACAGGTGACAGGTGACAGGTGACAGGTGACAGGTGACAGGTGATAGGTGACATGTGACGGTTGACAAGTGTCAGGTGACAGATGACAGTGACAGGTGACATGTGACAGGTGACAGTTGACAGGAGACAGATGACAGTGACAAGTGACATGTGACAGGGGACAGTTGACAGGTGACAGGTGACAGGTGACAGGTGACAGTGACAGGTGACAGGTGACAGGTGACAGTTGACAGGTGACAGGTGACAGGTGACAGGTGACAGGTGACAGGTGACAGGTGACAGGTGACAGGTGACAGGTGACAGGTGGCAGGTGACAGGTGAAAGGTGGCAGGTGACAGGTGACAGGTGACAGGTGACAGGTGACAGGTGACAGGTGACAGGTGACAGGTGACAGGTGACAGGTGACAGATGACAGTGACAGGTGACAGGTGACAGGTGACAGGTGACAGGTGACAGTTGACAGGTGACAGGTGACAGGTGACATGTGACAGGTGACAGGTGACAGTCGACAGGTGACAGGTGACAGGTGACAGGTGACAGGTGACAGGTGACAGGTGACAGGTGACAGATGACAGTGACAGGTGACAGGTGACAGGTGACAAGTGACAGGTGACAGGTGACAGCTGACAGATGACAGTGACAGGTGACAGTGACAGGTGACAGGTGACAGGTGACAGTTGACAGGTGACAGGTGACAGGTGACAGGTGACAGGTGACAGGTGACAGGTGACAGGTGACAGGTGACAGGTGACAAGTGACAGGTGACAGGTGACAGGTGACAGGTGACAGGTGACAGGTGAAAGGTGACAGGTGACAGGTGACAGGTGACAGGTGACAGGTGACAGGTGAAAGGTGACAGGTGACAGGTGACAGTTGACAGGTGACAGGTGACAGATGACAGTGACAGGTGACATGTGACATGTGACAGGTGACATTTGACAGGTGACAGGTGACAGGTGACAGGTGACAGGTGACAGGTGACAGGTGACAGGTGACAGGTGACAGCTGACAGATGACAGTGACAGGTGACAGTGACAGGTGACAGGTGACAGGTGACAGTTGACAGGTGACAGGTGACAGGTGACAGGTGACAGGTGACAGGTGACAGTTGACAGGTGACAGGTGACAGATGACAGTGACAGGTGACATGTGACAGGTGACAGGTGACAGATGACAGTGACAGGTGACATGTGACATGTGACAGTTGACAGGTGACAGGTGACAGGTGACAGGTGACAGGTGACAGGTGACAGGTGACAGGTGACAGGTGACAGGTGACAGGTGACAGGTGACAGGTGACAGATGACAGTGACAGGTGACAGGTGACAGGTGACAGGTGACAGGTGACAGTTGACAGGTGACAGGTGACAGGTGACAGGTGACAGGTGACAGGTGACAGGTGACAGGTGACAGGTGACAGGTGACAGGTGACAGGTGACAGCTGACAGATGACAGTGACAGGTGACAGTGACAGGTGACAGGTGACAGGTGACAGTTGACAGGTGACAGGTGACAGGTGACAGGTGACAGGTGACAGGTGACAGTTGACAGGTGACAGGTGACAGATGACAGTGACAGGTGACATGTGACAGGTGACAGGTGACAGATGACAGTGACAGGTGACATGTGACATGTGACAGGTGACAGTTGACAGGTGACAGGTGACAGGTGACAGGTGACAGGTGACAGGTGACAGGTGACAGGTGACAGGTGACAGGTGACAGGTGACAGATGACAGTGACAGGTGACAGGTGACAGGTGACAGGTGACAGGTGACAGTTGACAGGTGACAGATGACAGGTGACAGGTGACAGGTGACAGGTGACAGTTGACAGGTGACAGGTGACAGATGACAGTGACAGGTGACATGTGACAGGTGACAGTTGACAGGTGACAGGTCACAGGTGACAGGTGACAGGTGACAGGTGACAGGTGAAAGGTGACAGGTGACAGGTGACAGGTGACAGGTGACAGTTGACAGTTGACAGGTGACAGGTGACAGGTGACAGGTGACAGGTGACAGGTGTCAGGTGACAGGTGACAGGTGACAGGTGACAGATGACAGTGACAGGTGACAGGTGAAAGGTGACAGGTGACAGGTGACAGTTGACAGTTGACAAGTGACAGGTGACAGATGACAGTGACAAGTGACATGTGACAGGTGACAGTTGACAGGTGACAGATGACAGTGACAAGTGACATGTGACAGGGGACAGTTGACAGGTGACAGGTGACAGGTGACAGGTGACAGGTGACAGTGACAGGTGACAGGTGAAAGGTGACAGGCGACAGGTGACAGGTGACAGGTGACAGGTGACAGTTGACAGTTGACAGGTGACAGGTGACAGGTGACAGGTGACAGGTGACAGGTGACAGGTGACAGGTGACAGTTGACAGTTGACAAGTGACAGGTGACAGATGACAGTGACAAGTGCCATGTGACAGGTGACAGTTGACAGGTGACAGATGACAGTGACAAGTGACATGTGACAGGGGACAGTTGACAGGTGACAGGTGACAGGTGACAGGTGACAGGTGACAGTGACAGGTGACAGGTGACAGGTGACAGGTGACAGGTGACAGGTGACAGGTGATAGGTGACATGTGACGGTTGACAAGTGACAGGTGACAGATGACAGTGACAGGTGACATGTGACAGGTGACAGTTGACAGGAGACAGATGACAGTGACAAGTGACATGTGACAGGGGACAGTTGACAGGTGACAGGTGACAGGTGACAGGTGACAGTGACAGGTGACAGGTGACAGGTGACAGTTGACAGGTGACAGGTGACAGGTGACAGGTGACAGGTGACAGGTGACAGGTGACAGGTGACAGGTGACAGGTGACAGGTGACAGGTGGCAGGTGACAGGTGAAAGGTGGCAGGTGACAGGTGACAGGTGACAGGTGACAGGTGACAGGTGACAGGTGACAGGTGACAGGTGACAGGTGACAGGTGACAGGTGACAGGTGACAGGTGACAGGTGACAGGTGAAAGGTGACAGGTGACAGGTGACAGGTGACAGGTGACAGGTGACAGGTGAAAGGTGACAGGTGACAGGTGACAGGTGACAGGTGACAGGTGACAGTTGACAGGTGCCAGGTGACAGATGACAGTGACAGGTGACATGTGACATGTGACAGGTGACAGGTGACAGGTGACAGGTGACAGGTGACAGGTGACAGGTGACAGGTGACAGGTGACAGGTGACAGATGACAGTGACAGGTGACAGTGACAGGTGACAGGTGACAGGTGACAGTTGACAGGTGACAGGTGACAGGTGACAGGTGACAGGTGACAGGTGACAGGTGACAGGTGACAGTTGACAGGTGACAGGTGACAGATGACAGTGACAGGTGACATGTGACAGGTGACAGGTAACAGATGACAGTGACAGGTGACAGATGACAGTGACAGGTGACAGTGACAGGTGACAGGTGACAGGTGACAGTTGACAGGTGACAGGTGACAGGTGACAGGTGACAGGTGACAGTTGACAGGTGACAGGTGACAGATGACAGTGACAGGTGACATGTGACAGGTGACAGGTGACAGATGACAGTGACAGGTGACATGTGACATGTGACAGGTGACAGTTGACAGGTGACAGGTGACAGGTGACAGGTGACAGGTGACAGGTGACAGGTGACAGGTGACAGGTGACAGGTGACAGGTGACAGGTGACAGGTGACAGGTGACAGATGACAGTGACAGGTGACAGGTGACAGGTGACAGGTGACAGGTGACAGTTGACAGGTGACAGGTGACAGGTGACAGGTGACAGGTGACAGGTGACAGGTGACAGGTGACAGGTGACAGGTGACAGGTGACAGGTGACAGCTGACAGATGACAGTGACAGGTGACAGTGACAGGTGACAGGTGACAGGTGACAGTTGACAGGTGACAGGTGACAGGTGACAGGTGACAGGTGACAGGTGACAGTTGACAGGTGACAGGTGACAGATGACAGTGACAGGTGACATGTGACAGGTGACAGGTGACAGATGACAGTGACAGGTGACATGTGACATGTGACAGGTGACAGTTGACAGGTGACAGGTGACAGGTGACAGGTGACAGGTGACAGGTGACAGGTGACAGGTGACAGGTGACAGGTGACAGATGACAGTGACAGGTGACAGGTGACAGGTGACAGGTGACAGGTGACAGTTGACAGGTGACAGGTGACAGGTGACAGGTGACAGGTGACAGGTGACAGGTGACAGGTGACAGATGACAGTGACAGGTGACATGTGACAGGTGACAGTTGACAGGTGACAGGTCACAGGTGACAGGTGACAGGTGACAGGTGACAGGTGAAAGGTGACAGGTGACAGGTGACAGGTGACAGGTGACAGTTGACAGTTGACAGGTGACAGGTGACAGGTGACAGGTGACAGGTGACAGGTGTCAGGTGACAGGTGACAGGTGACAGGTGACAGATGACAGTGACAGGTGACAGGTGAAAGGTGACAGGTGACAGGTGACAGTTGACAGTTGACAAGTGACAGGTGACAGATGACAGTGACAAGTGACATGTGACAGGTGACAGTTGACAGGTGACAGATGACAGTGACAAGTGACATGTGACAGGGGACAGTTGACAGGTGACAGGTGACAGGTAACAGGTGACAGGTGACAGTGACAGGTGACAGGTGAAAGGTGACAGGCGACAGGTGACAGGTGACAGGTGACAGGTGACAGGTGACAGTTGACAGTTGACAGGTGACAGGTGACAGGTGACAGGTGACAGGTGACAGGTGACAGGTGACAGGTGACAGTTGACAGTTGACAAGTGACAGGTGACAGATGACAGTGACAAGTGCCATGTGACAGGTGACAGTTGACAGGTGACAGATGACAGTGACAAGTGACATGTGACAGGGGACAGTTGACAGGTGACAGGTGACAGGTGACAGGTGACAGGTGACAGTGACAGGTGACAGGTGACAGGTGACAGGTGACAGGTGACAGGTGACAGGTGATAGGTGACATGTGACGGTTGACAAGTGTCAGGTGACAGATGACAGTGACAGGTGACATGTGACAGGTGACAGTTGACAGGAGACAGATGACAGTGACAAGTGACATGTGACAGGGGACAGTTGACAGGTGACAGGTGACAGGTGACAGGTGACAGTGACAGGTGACAGGTGACAGGTGACAGTTGACAGGTGACAGGTGACAGGTGACAGGTGACAGGTGACAGGTGACAGGTGACAGGTGACAGGTGACAGGTGACAGGTGGCAGGTGACAGGTGAAAGGTGGCAGGTGACAGGTGACAGGTGACAGGTGACAGGTGACAGGTGACAGGTGACAGGTGACAGGTGACAGGTGACAGGTGACAGATGACAGTGACAGGTGACAGGTGACAGGTGACAGGTGACAGGTGACAGTTGACAGGTGACAGGTGACAGGTGACATGTGACAGGTGACAGGTGACAGTCGACAGGTGACAGGTGACAGGTGACAGGTGACAGGTGACAGGTGACAGGTGACAGGTGACAGATGACAGTGACAGGTGACAGGTGACAGGTGACAAGTGACAGGTGACAGGTGACAGCTGACAGATGACAGTGACAGGTGACAGTGACAGGTGACAGGTGACAGGTGACAGTTGACAGGTGACAGGTGACAGGTGACAGGTGACAGGTGACAGGTGACAGGTGACAGGTGACAGGTGACAGGTGACAAGTGACAGGTGACAGGTGACAGGTGACAGGTGACAGGTGACAGGTGAAAGGTGACAGGTGACAGGTGACAGGTGACAGGTGACAGGTGACAGGTGAAAGGTGACAGGTGACAGGTGACAGTTGACAGGTGACAGGTGACAGATGACAGTGACAGGTGACATGTGACATGTGACAGGTGACATTTGACAGGTGACAGGTGACAGGTGACAGGTGACAGGTGACAGGTGACAGGTGACAGGTGACAGGTGACAGCTGACAGATGACAGTGACAGGTGACAGTGACAGGTGACAGGTGACAGGTGACAGTTGACAGGTGACAGGTGACAGGTGACAGGTGACAGGTGACAGGTGACAGTTGACAGGTGACAGGTGACAGATGACAGTGACAGGTGACATGTGACAGGTGACAGGTGACAGATGACAGTGACAGGTGACATGTGACATGTGACAGTTGACAGGTGACAGGTGACAGGTGACAGGTGACAGGTGACAGGTGACAGGTGACAGGTGACAGGTGACAGGTGACAGGTGACAGGTGACAGGTGACAGATGACAGTGACAGGTGACAGGTGACAGGTGACAGGTGACAGGTGACAGTTGACAGGTGACAGGTGACAGGTGACAGGTGACAGGTGACAGGTGACAGGTGACAGGTGACAGGTGACAGGTGACAGGTGACAGGTGACAGCTGACAGATGACAGTGACAGGTGACAGTGACAGGTGACAGGTGACAGGTGACAGTTGACAGGTGACAGGTGACAGGTGACAGGTGACAGGTGACAGGTGACAGTTGACAGGTGACAGGTGACAGATGACAGTGACAGGTGACATGTGACAGGTGACAGGTGACAGATGACAGTGACAGGTGACATGTGACATGTGACAGGTGACAGTTGACAGGTGACAGGTGACAGGTGACAGGTGACAGGTGACAGGTGACAGGTGACAGGTGACAGGTGACAGGTGACAGGTGACAGATGACAGTGACAGGTGACAGGTGACAGGTGACAGGTGACAGGTGACAGTTGACAGGTGACAGATGACAGGTGACAGGTGACAGGTGACAGGTGACAGTTGACAGGTGACAGGTGACAGATGACAGTGACAGGTGACATGTGACAGGTGACAGTTGACAGGTGACAGGTCACAGGTGACAGGTGACAGGTGACAGGTGACAGGTGAAAGGTGACAGGTGACAGGTGACAGGTGACAGGTGACAGTTGACAGTTGACAGGTGACAGGTGACAGGTGACAGGTGACAGGTGACAGGTGTCAGGTGACAGGTGACAGGTGACAGGTGACAGATGACAGTGACAGGTGACAGGTGAAAGGTGACAGGTGACAGGTGACAGTTGACAGTTGACAAGTGACAGGTGACAGATGACAGTGACAAGTGACATGTGACAGGTGACAGTTGACAGGTGACAGATGACAGTGACAAGTGACATGTGACAGGGGACAGTTGACAGGTGACAGGTGACAGGTGACAGGTGACAGGTGACAGTGACAGGTGACAGGTGAAAGGTGACAGGCGACAGGTGACAGGTGACAGGTGACAGGTGACAGTTGACAGTTGACAGGTGACAGGTGACAGGTGACAGGTGACAGGTGACAGGTGACAGGTGACAGGTGACAGTTGACAGTTGACAAGTGACAGGTGACAGATGACAGTGACAAGTGCCATGTGACAGGTGACAGTTGACAGGTGACAGATGACAGTGACAAGTGACATGTGACAGGGGACAGTTGACAGGTGACAGGTGACAGGTGACAGGTGACAGGTGACAGTGACAGGTGACAGGTGACAGGTGACAGGTGACAGGTGACAGGTGACAGGTGATAGGTGACATGTGACGGTTGACAAGTGACAGGTGACAGATGACAGTGACAGGTGACATGTGACAGGTGACAGTTGACAGGAGACAGATGACAGTGACAAGTGACATGTGACAGGGGACAGTTGACAGGTGACAGGTGACAGGTGACAGGTGACAGTGACAGGTGACAGGTGACAGGTGACAGTTGACAGGTGACAGGTGACAGGTGACAGGTGACAGGTGACAGGTGACAGGTGACAGGTGACAGGTGACAGGTGACAGGTGACAGGTGGCAGGTGACAGGTGAAAGGTGGCAGGTGACAGGTGACAGGTGACAGGTGACAGGTGACAGGTGACAGGTGACAGGTGACAGGTGACAGGTGACAGGTGACAGGTGACAGGTGACAGGTGACAGGTGACAGGTGAAAGGTGACAGGTGACAGGTGACAGGTGACAGGTGACAGGTGACAGGTGAAAGGTGACAGGTGACAGGTGACAGGTGACAGGTGACAGGTGACAGTTGACAGGTGCCAGGTGACAGATGACAGTGACAGGTGACATGTGACATGTGACAGGTGACAGGTGACAGGTGACAGGTGACAGGTGACAGGTGACAGGTGACAGGTGACAGGTGACAGGTGACAGATGACAGTGACAGGTGACAGTGACAGGTGACAGGTGACAGGTGACAGTTGACAGGTGACAGGTGACAGGTGACAGGTGACAGGTGACAGGTGACAGGTGACAGGTGACAGTTGACAGGTGACAGGTGACAGATGACAGTGACAGGTGACATGTGACAGGTGACAGGTAACAGATGACAGTGACAGGTGACATGTGACATGTGACAGGTGACAGTTGACAGGTGACAGGTGACAGGTGACAGGTGACAGGTGACAGGTGACAGGTGACAGTTGACAGGTGACAGGTGACAGGTGACAGGTGACAGGTGACAGGTGACAGTTGACAGGTGACAGGTGACAGATGACAGTGACAGGTGACATGTGACAGGTGACAGTTGACAGGTGACAGGTGACAGGTGACAGGTGACAGGTGACAGGTGAAAGGTGACAGGTGACAGGTGACAGGTGACAGGTGACAGTTGACAGTTGACAGGTGACAGGTGACAGGTGACAGGTGACAGGTGACAGGTGACAGGTGACAGGTGACAGGTGACAGGTGACAGATGACAGTGACAGGTGACAGGTGAAAGGTGACAGGTGACAGGTGACAGGTGAGAGTTGACAGTTGACAAGTGACAGGTGACAGATGACAGTGACAAGTGACATGTGACAGGTGACAGTTGACAGGTGACAGATGACAGTGACAAGTGACATGTGACAGGCGACAGTTGGCAGGTGACAGGTGACAGGTGACAGGTGACAGGTGACAGTGACAGGTGACAGGTGACAGGTGACAGGTGACAGTTGACAGGTGACAGGTGACAGGTGACAGGTGACAGGTGACAGGTGACAGGTGACAGTTGACAGGTGACAGGTGACAGGTGACAGGTGACAGGTGACAGGTGACAGGTGACATGTGACAGTGACAGTTGACAGGTGACAGGTGACAGGTGACAGGTGACAGGTGACAGTGACAGGTGACAGGTGACAGGTGACAGGTGACAGTTGACAGTTGACAGGTGACAGGTGACAGGTGACAGGTGACAGGTGACAGGTGACAGGTGACAGGTGACAGGTGACAGGTGACAGGTGACAGATGACAGGTGACAGGTGACAGTTGACCGTTGACAAGTGACAGGTGACAGATGACAGTGACAAGTGACATGTGAGAGGTGACAGTTGACAGGTGACAAATGACAGTGACAAGTGACCTGTGACAGGGGACAGGTGACAGGTGACAGGTGACAGGTGACAGGTGACAGGTGACATTGACAGGTGACAGGTGACAGGTGACAGTTGACAGGTGACAGGTGACAGGTGACAGGTGACAGGTGACAGGTGACAGGTGACAGGTGACAGGTGACAGTTGACAGGTGACAGGTGACAGGTGACAGGTGACAGGTGACATGTGACAGGTGACAGTCGACAGGTGACAGGTGACAAGTGACAGGTGACAGGTGACAGTGACAGGTGACAGGTGACAGGTGACAGGTGACAGTTGACAGGTGACAGGTGACAGGTGACAGGTGACAGGTGACAGGTGACAGGTGACAGGTGACAGGTGACAGCTGACAGGTGACAGGTGACAGGTGAAAGGTGACAGGTGACAGGTGACAGGTGACAGGTGACAGGTGACAGGTGACAGGTGACAGGTGACAGGTGACAGGTGACAGGTGACAGGTGACAGGTGACAGGTGACAGTTGACAGGTGACAGGTGACAGATGACAGATGACAGCGACAAGTGACATGTGACAGGTGACAGTTGACAGGTGACAGGTGACAGGTGACAGGTGACAGTTGACAGTTGACAGGTGACAGGTGACAGGTGACAGGTGACAGGTGACAGGTGACAGGTGACAGGTGACAGTGACAGGTGACAGGTGACAGGTGACAGGTGACAGGTGACAGGTGACAGGTGACAGGTGACAGGTGACAGGTGACAGTTGACAGGTGACAGGTGACAGGTGACAGGTGACAGGTGACAGTTGACAGGTGACAGGTGACAGGTGACAGGTGACAGGTGACATGTGACAGTGACAGTTGACAGGTGACAGGTGACAGGTGACAGTTGACAGGTGACAGGTGACAGATGACAGTGACAGGTGACATGTGACAGGTGACAGTTGACAGGTGACAGGTGACAGGTGACAGTTGACAGTTGACAGGTGACAGTTGACAGGTGACAGGTGACAGGTGACAGGTGACAGGTGACAGGTGACAGTTGACAGGTGACAGGTGACAGATGACAGATGACAGCGACAAGTGACAGGTGACAGTTGACAGGTGACAGGTGACAGGTGACAGTTGACAGTTGACAGGTGACAGGTGACAGGTGACAGGTGACAGGTGACAGGTGACAGGTGACAGGTGACAGGTGACAGGTGACAGTGACAGGTGACAGGTGACAGGTGACAGGTGACAGTTGACAGGTGAGAAGGTGACAGGTGACAGGTGACAGGTGACAGGTGACAGGTGACAGGTGACAGGTGACAGGTGACAGGTGACAGGTGACAGGTGACAGTTGACAGGTGACAGGTGACAGATGACAGATGACAGCGACAAGTGACATGTGACAGGTGACAGTTGACAGGTGACAGGTGACAGGTGACAGGTGACAGGTGACAGGTGACAGGTGACAGGTGACAGGTGACAGTTGACAGGTGACAGGTGACAGATGACAGATGACAGCGACAAGTGACATGTGACAGGTGACAGTTGACAGGTGACAGGTGACAGTTGACAGTTGACAGGTGACAGGTGACAGGTGACAGGTGACAGGTGACAGGTGACAGGTGACAGGTGACAGTGACAGGTGACAGGTGACAGGTGACAGGTGAAAGGTGACAGGTGACAGGTGACAGGTGACAGGTGACAGTTGACAGGTGACAGGTGACAGGTGACAGGTGACAGGTGACATGTGACAGTGACAGTTGACAGGTGACAGGTGACAGGTGACAGTTGACAGGTGACAGGTGACAGGTGACAGTGACAGGTGACATGTGACAGGTGACAGTTGACAGGTGACAGGTGACAGGTGACAGTTGACAGTTGACAGGTGACAGGTGACAGGTGACAGGTGACAGGTGACAGGTGACAGGTGACAGTTGACAGGTGACAGGTGACAGATGACAGATGACAGGGACAAGTGACATGTGACAGGTGACAGTTGACAGGTGACAGGTGACAGGTGACAGGTGACAGTTGACAGTTGACAGGTGACAGGTGACAGGTGACAGGTGACAGGTGACAGGTGACAGGTGACAGGTGACAGTGACAGGTGACAGGTGACAGGTGACAGTTGACAGGTGACAGGTGACAGGTGACAGGTGACAGGTGACAGGTGACAGGTGACAGGTGACAGGTGACAGGTGACAGGTGAAAGGTGACAGGTGACAGGTGACAGGTGACAGGTGACAGGTGACAGGTGACAGTTGACAGTTGACAGGTGACAGGTGACAGGTGACAGGTGACAGGTGACAGGTGAAAGGTGACAGGTTACAGGTGACAGTTGACAGGTGACAGATGACAGCGACAAGTGACATGTGACAGGTGACAGTTGACAGGTGACAGGTGACAGGTGACAGGTGACAGGTGACAGGTGACAGGTGACAGGTGACAGGTGATAGGTGACATGTGACGGTTGACAAGTGACAGGTGACAGATGACAGTTGACAGGTGACAGGTGACAGTTGACAGGTGACAGGTGACAGATGACAGTGACAGGTGACAGGTGACAGTTGACAGGTGACAGGTGACAGGTGACAGGTGACAGGTGACAGGTGACAGGTGACAGTGACAGGTGACAGGTGACAGGTGACAGGTGACAGGTGACAGGTGACAGGTGACAGGTGACAGTGACAGGTGACAGGTGACAGGTGACAGTTGACAGGTGACAGGTGACAGGTGACAGGTGACAGTTGACAGGTGACAGGTGACAGGTGACAGGTGACAGGTGACAGGTGACAGGTGACAGGTGACAGGTGACAGGTGACAGGTGACAGGTGACAGGTGACAGGTGACAGGTGACAGGTGACAGGTGACAGGTGACAGGTGACAGGTGAAAGGTGACAGGTGACAGGTGACAGGTGACAGGTGACAGGTGACAGGTGACAGGTGACAGGTGACAGGTGACAGGTGACAGGTGACAGGTGACAGGTGACAGGTGACAGTTGACAGGTGACAGATGACAGTGACAGGTGACATGTGACATGTGACAGGTGACAGTTGACAGGTGACAGGTGACAGGTGACAGGTGACAGGTGACAGGTGACAGGTGGCAGGTGACAGGTGACAGATGACAGTGACAGGTGACAGTGACAGGTGACAGGTGACAGGTGACGGTTGACAGGTGACAGGTGACAGGTGACAGGTGACAGGTGACAGGTGACAGGTGACAGGTGACAGTTGACAGGTGACAGGTGACAGGTGACAGGTGACAGTTGACAGGTGACAGGTGACAGGTGACAGGTTACAGGTGACAGGTGACAGGTGACAGGTGACAGTGACAGGTGACAGGTGACAGGTGACAGGTGACAGGTGACAGGTGACAGGTGACAGGTGACATGTGACAGTGACAGGTGACAGGTGACAGGTGACAGTTGACAGGTGACAGGTGACAGATGACAGTGACAGGTGACAGGTGACAGGTGACAGTTGACAGGTGACAGGTGACAGGTGACAGGTGACAGGTGACAGGTGACAGGTGACAGGTGACAGGTGACAGGTGACAGTTGACAGGTGACAGGTGACAGGTGACAGGTGACAGGTGACAGGTGACAGTGACAGGTGACAGGTGACAGGTGACAGGTGACAGTTGACAGGTGACAGGTGACAGGTGACAGGTGACAGGTGACAGGTGACAGGTGACAGGTGACAGGTGACAGGTGACAGGTGACAGGTGACAGGTGACAGGTGACAGGTGACAGGTGACAGGTGACAGGTGACAGGTGACAGGTGACAGGTGACAGGTGACAGGTGAAAGGTGACAGGTGACAGGTGACAGGTGACAGGTGACAGGTGACAGGTGACAGGTGACAGGTGACAGGTGACAGGTGACAGGTGACAGGTGACAGGTGACAGGTGACAGGTGAAAGGTGACAGGAGACAGGTGACAGGTGACAGGTGACAGGTGACAGTTGACAGTTGACATGTGACAGGTGACAGGTGACAGGTGACAGGTGACAGGTGACAGGTGACAGGTGACAGTTG
This sequence comes from Condylostylus longicornis, assembly GCF_029603195.1. Lineage (NCBI taxonomy): Eukaryota > Metazoa > Arthropoda > Insecta > Diptera > Dolichopodidae > Condylostylus > Condylostylus longicornis. The sequence goes on from NW_026578572.1 coordinate 27,905, forward strand.
ACAGGTGACAGGTGACAGATGACAGATGACAGCGACAAGTGACATGTGACAGGTGACAGTTGACAGGTGACAGGTGACAGGTGACAGGTGACAGGTGACAGGTGACAGGTGACAGTTGACAGGTGACAGATGACAGATGACAGCGACAAGTGACATGTGACAGGTGACAGTTGACAGGTGACAGGTGACAGGTGACAGGTGACAGGTGACAGTTGACAGTTGACAGGTGACAGGTGACAGGTGACAGGTGACAGGTGACAGGTGACAGGTGACAGGTGACAGGTGACAGGTGACAGTGACAGGTGACAGGTGACAGGTGACAGGTGACAGGTGACAGGTGACAGGTGACAGGTGACAGGTGACAGGTGACAGTTGACAGGTGACAGGTGACAGGTGACAGGTGACAGGTGACAGGTGACATGTGACAGTGACAGTTGACAGGTGACAGGTGACAGGTGACAGTTGACAGGTGACAGGTGACAGATGACAGTGACAGGTGACATGTGACAGGTGACAGTTGACAGGTGACAGGTGACAGGTGACAGTTGACAGTTGACAGGTGACAGGTGACAGGTGACAGGTGACAGGTGACAGGTGACAGGTGACAGGTGACAGTTGACAGGTGACAGGTGACAGATGACAGATGACAGCGACAAGTGACATGTGACAGGTGACAGTTGACAGGTGACAGGTGACAGGTGACAGGTGACAGTTGACAGTTGACAGGTGACAGGTGACAGGTGACAGGTGACAGGTGACAGGTGACAGGTGACAGGTGACAGTGACAGGTGACAGGTGACAGGTGACAGGTGACAGGTGACAGGTGACAGGTGACAGGTGACAGGTGACAGGTGACAGGTGAAAGGTGACAGGTGACAGGTGACAGGTGACAGGTGACAGGTGACAGGTGACAGGTGACAGGTGACAGGTGACAGGTGACAGGTGACAGGTGACAGGTGACAGGTGACAGTTGACAGGTGAGAGATGACAGTGACAGGTGACATGTGACATGTGACAGGTGACAGGTGACAGGTGACAGGTGACAGGTGACAGGTGACAGGTGACAGGTGACAGGTGACAGGTGACAGGTGACAGGTGACAGGTGACAGGTGACAGTTGACAGGTGACAGATGACAGTGACAGGTGACATGTGACATGTGACAGGTGACAGTTGACAGGTGACAGGTGACAGGTGACAGGTGACAGGTGACAGGTGACAGGTGGCAGGTGACAGGTGACAGATGACAGTGACAGGTGACAGTGACAGGTGACAGGTGACAGGTGACAGTTGACAGGTGACAGGTGACAGGTGACAGGTGACAGGTGACAGGTGACAGGTGACAGGTGACAGTTGACAGGTGACAGGTGACAGGTGACAGGTGACAGTTGACAGGTGACAGGTGACAGGTGACAGGTTACAGGTGACAGGTGACAGGTGACAGGTGACAGTGACAGGTGACAGGTGACAGGTGACAGGTGACAGGTGACAGGTGACAGGTGACAGGTGACATGTGACAGTGACAGGTGACAGGTGACAGGTGACAGTTGACAGGTGACAGGTGACAGATGACAGTGACAGGTGACAGGTGACAGGTGACAGTTGACAGGTGACAGGTGACAGGTGACAGGTGACAGGTGACAGGTGACAGGTGACAGGTGACAGGTGACAGGTGACAGGTGACAGTTGACAGGTGACAGGTGACAGGTGACAGGTGACAGGTGACAGGTGACAGTGACAGGTGACAGGTGACAGGTGACAGGTGACAGTTGACAGGTGACAGGTGACAGGTGACAGGTGACAGGTGACAGGTGACAGGTGACAGGTGACAGGTGACAGGTGACAGGTGACAGGTGACAGGTGACAGGTGACAGGTGACAGGTGACAGGTGACAGGTGACAGGTGACAGGTGACAGGTGACAGGTGACAGGTGACAGGTGACAGGTGACAGGTGACAGGTGACAGGTGACAGGTGACAGGTGACAGGTGACAGGTGACAGGTGACAGGTGACAGGTGACAGGTGACAGGTGACAGGTGACAGGTGAAAGGTGACAGGAGACAGGTGACAGGTGACAGGTGACAGGTGACAGTTGACAGTTGACATGTGACAGGTGACAGGTGACAGGTGACAGGTGACAGGTGACAGGTGACAGGTGACAGTTGACAGGTGACAGGTGACAGATGACAGATGACAGCGACAAGTGACATGTGACAGGTGACAGTTGACAGGTGACAGGTGACAGGTGACAGGTGACAGGTGACAGGTGACAGGTGACAGTTGACAGGTGACAGATGACAGATGACAGCGACAAGTGACATGTGACAGGTGACAGTTGACAGGTGACAGGTGACAGGTGACAGGTGACAGGTGACAGTTGACAGTTGACAGGTGACAGGTGACAGGTGACAGGTGACAGGTGACAGGTGACAGGTGACAGGTGACAGGTGACAGGTGACAGTGACAGGTGACAGGTGACAGGTGACAGGTGACAGGTGACAGGTGACAGGTGACAGGTGACAGGTGACAGTTGACAGGTGACAGGTGACAGGTGACAGGTGACAGGTGACAGGTGACATGTGACAGTGACAGTTGACAGGTGACAGGTGACAGGTGACAGTTGACAGGTGACAGGTGACAGATGACAGTGACAGGTGACATGTGACAGGTGACAGTTGACAGGTGACAGGTGACAGGTGACAGTTGACAGTTGACAGGTGACAGGTGACAGGTGACAGGTGACAGGTGACAGGTGACAGGTGACAGGTGACAGTTGACAGGTGACAGGTGACAGATGACAGATGACAGCGACAAGTGACATGTGACAGGTGACAGTTGACAGGTGACAGGTGACAGGTGACAGGTGACAGTTGACAGTTGACAGGTGACAGGTGACAGGTGACAGGTGACAGGTGACAGGTGACAGGTGACAGGTGACAGTGACAGGTGACAGGTGACAGGTGACAGGTGACAGTTGACAGGTGACAGGTGACAGGTGACAGGTGACAGGTGACAGGTGACAGGTGACAGGTGACAGGTGACAGGTGACAGGTGACAGGTGACAGGTGACAGGTGACAGGTGACAGGTGAAAGGTGACAGGTGACAGGTGACAGGTGACAGGTGACAGGTGACAGTTGACAGTTGACAGGTGACAGGTGACAGGTGACAGGTGACAGGTGACAGGTGAAAGGTGACAGGTGACAGGTGACAGTTGACAGGTGACAGATGACAGCGACAAGTGACATGTGACAGGTGACAGTTGACAGGTGACAGGTGACAGGTGACAGGTGACAGGTGACAGGTGACAGGTGACAGGTGATAGGTGACATGTGACGGTTGACAAGTGACAGGTGACAGATGACAGTGACAGGTGACATGTGACAGGTGACAGTTGACAGGTGACAGATGACAGTGACAAGTGACATGTGACAGGGGACAGTTGACAGGTGACAGGTGACAGGTGACAGGTGACAGGTGACAGGTGACAGGTGACAGGTGACAGGTGAAAGGTGACAGGTGACAGGTGACAGGTGACAGGTGACAGGTGACAGGTGACAGGTGACAGGTGACAGGTGAGAGGTGACAGGTGACAGGTGACAGGTGACAGGTGACAGGTGACAGGTGACAGGTGACAGGTGACAGGTGACAGGTGACAGGTGACAGGTGAAAGGTGACAGGTGACAGGTGACAGGTGACAGGTGACAGGTGACAGGTGAAAAGTGACAGGTGACAGGTGACAGGTGACAGTTGACAGGTGACAGATGACAGTGACAGGTGACATGTGACATGTGACAGGTGACAGTTGACAGGTGACAGGTGACAGGTGACAGGTGACAGGTGACAGGTGACAGGTGACAGGTGACAGATGACAGTGACAGGTGACAGTGACAGGTGACAGGTGACAGTTGACAGGTGACAGGTGACAGTGACAGGTGACAGGTGACAGGTGACAGGTGACAGTTGACAGGTGACAGGTGACAGGTGACAGGTGACAGGTGACAGGTGACAGGTGACAGGTGACAGGTGACAGGTGACAGGTGACAGGTGACAGGTGAAAGGTGACAGGTGACAGGTGACAGGTGACAGGTGACAGGTGACAGGTGACAGGTGACAGGTGACAGGTGACAGGTGACAGGTGACAGGTGACAGGTGAAAGGTGACAGGTGACAGGTGACAGGTGACAGGTGACAGGTGACAGGTGAAAGGTGACAGGTGACAGGTGACAGGTGACAGTTGACAGTTGACAGGTGACAGATGACAGTGACAGGTGACATGTGACATGTGACAGGTGACAGTTGACAGGTGACAGGTGACAGGTGACAGGTGACAGGTGACAGGTGACAGGTGACAGGTGACAAGTGACAGGTGACAGTTGACAGGTGACAGGTGACAGGTGACAGGTGACAGGTGACAGGTGACAGGTGACAGGTGACAGGTGACAGGTGACAGGTGACAGGTGACAGGTGACAGGTGACAGGTGACAGGTGACAGGTGACAAGTGACAGGTGACAGTTGACAGGTGACAGGTGACAGGTGACAGGTGACAGGTGACAGGTGACAGGTGACAGGTGACAGGTGACAGGTGACAGGTGACAGGTGACAGGTGACAGGTGACAGGTGACAGGTGACAGGTGACAGGTGACAGGTGACAGCGACAGGTGACAGGTGACAGGTGACAGGTGACAGGTGACAGGTGACAGGTGACAGGTGACAGTTGACAGGTGACAGGTGACAGGTGACAGGTGACAGGTGACAGGTGACAGGTGACAGTGACAGGTGACAGGTGACAGGTGACAGGTGACAGTTGACAGGTGACAGGTGACAGGTGACAGGTGACAGGTGACAAGTGACAGG
>NW_026578573.1:10000-12500 GCF_029603195.1 Condylostylus longicornis
AATTTTTTCATCGGTGTGGGCATAACATGTTTACCAACCCAGGTTACTTATCACTCATGAAAAGTAATTATTGCCTGTCGAGCATAACATATGTCCCGATCAGGCCTATTTTGCCTTTGATAAATATCAAACCAGGCTGAAAAAAATTTTTTCATCGGGTGGGCATAACATGCTTACCAACCCAGGTTACCTTTCACTCATGAAAAATAATTATTGCCTGCCGAGCATAACAACATATGTCTCGTTAAGGTCTATTTTGCCTTTGATAAATATCAAATCAGGCTAAAAAAAATTTTTTTTAAAAAAAATTTTTTCATCGGGCGAGCATAACATGTTTATCAAACCAGGCCCAATTTCATTCATGAAAAAAAATGTAATTAAAAAATGTACGTTTGAATCAAAAAGTGGTCATACATAGATTTACACATAAAATTTTAATAATCAATAAATATGCTTCCCATATCCAATACCTGTATTGTATTGATATATTTATTATAATAAGCATTACTTAAATCATAATTTGTTTACCAATTTAGGTTACTTTTCATTCATGAAAAGTAATTATTGCCTGTCGAGCATAACATATGTCCCGATCAGGCTTATTTTGCCTTTGATAAATATCAAACCAGGCTGAAAAAAATTTTTTCATCGGGTGGGCATAACATGCTTACCAACCCAGGTTACTTTTCATTCATGAAAAGTAATTATTGCCTGTCGAGCATAACATATGTCCCGATCAGGCTTATTTTGCCTTTGATAAATATCAAACCAGGCTGAAAAAAATTTTTTCATCGGGTGGGCATAACATGCTTACCAACCCAGGTTACTTTTCATTCATGAAAAGTAATTATTGCCTGTCGAGCATAACATATGTCCCGATCAGGCTTATTTTGCCTTTGATAAATATCAAACCAGGCTGAAAAAATTTTTTTCATCGGGTGGGCATAACATGTTTACCAACCCAGGTTACTTTTCATTCATGAAAAGTAATTATTGCCTGTCGAGCATAACATATGTCCCGATCAGGCTTATTTTGCCTTTGATAAATATCAAACCAGGCTGAAAAAATTTTTTTTCATCGGGTGGGCATAACATGTTTACCAACCCAGGTTACTTTTCATTCATGAAAAGTAATTATTGCCTGTCGAGCATAACATATGTCCCGATCAGGCTTATATTGCCATTGGTAAATATCAAACCAGGCTGAAAAAAATTTTTTTCATCGGGTGGGCATAACATGTTTACCAACCCAGGTTACTTTTCATTCATGAAAAGTAATTATTGCCTGTCGAGCATAACATATGTCCCGATAAGGCTTATATTGCCATTGGTAAATATCAAACCAGGCTGAAAAAAAATTCTTTCATCGGGTGGGCATAACATGTTTACCAACCCAGGTTACTTTTCATTCATGAAAAGTAATTATTGCCTGTCGAGCATAACATATGTCCCGATCAGGCTTATTTTGCCTTTGATAAATATCAAACCAGGCCTGAAAAAATTTTTTCATCGGGTGGGCATAACATGCTTACCAACCCAGGTTACTTTTCATTCATGAAAAGTAATTATTGCCTGTCGAGCATAACATATGTCCCGATAAGGCTTATATTGCCATTGGTAAATATCAAACCAGGCTGAAAAAAATTTTTCATCGGGTGGGCATAACATGTTTACCAACCCAGGTTACTTTTCATTCATGAAAAATAATTATTGCCTGTCGAGCATAACATATGTCCCGATCAGGCTTATTTTGCCTTTGATAAATATCAAACCAGGCTGAAAAAAATTTTTTCATCGGGTGGGCATAACATGCTTACCAACCCAGGTTACTTTTTCATTCATGAAAAGTAATTATTGCCTGTCGAGCATAACATATGTCCCGATCAGGCTTATTTTGCCTTTGATAAATATCAAACCAGGCTGAAAAAATTTTTTTCATCGGGTGGGCATAACATGTTTACCAACTCAGGTTACTTTTCATTCATGAAAAGTAATTATTGCCTGTCGAGCATAACATATGTCCCGATCAGCTTATATTGCCATTGGTAAATATCAAACCAGGCTGAAAAAAATTTTTTCATCGGGTGGGCATAACATGTTTACCAACCCAGGTTACTTTTCATTCATGAAAAGTAATTATTGCCTGTCGAGCATAACATATGTCCCGATCAGGCTTATTTTGCCTTTGATAAATATCAAACCAGGCTGAAAAAAATTTTTTCATCGGGTGGGCATAACATGTTTACCAACCCAGGTTACTTTTTCATTCATGAAAAGTAATTATTGCCTGTCGAGCATAACATATGTCCCGATCAGGCTTATTTTGCCTTTGATAAATATCAAACCAGGCTGAAAAAAATTTTTTCATCGGGTGGGCATAACATGTTTACCAACCCAGGTTACTTTTCATTCATGAAAAATAATTATTGCCTGTCGAGCATAACATATGTCCCGATCAGGCTTATTTTGCCTTTGATAATATCGAAACCAGGCTGAAAAA
>NW_026578574.1:0-29416 GCF_029603195.1 Condylostylus longicornis
AGTGAACATGCCAGCGAGGTCCGTTATTTTCGCGTCTGTTGAAAAACATGACGGCCATCGAATGAGAACATTATTATCATCAGAATACACACAAGTAGGAATAGAATTCCACAAAAACGTCTTCCTGTTAAACGATAGATCCTTCTGATTCACGCGACGGCTTTCCGTTATTCTTTTTTCAGATGGCGGGAAGAGCTGGACGCCGTGGTCTGGATCTCTTTGGTTCTGTTTATCTTTTGTGTTCATCCGATCAACTGCCTGATCAAAAAGTAAGTCGTGCAGAATGTCAGTTTCCGATTTTTTAGATTGTCCCCGATTTTTTAATGTTTGAATTTGTAGGAAGTTACAAAAATGATGATGGAGAGAGCGATTCCGCTACAAAGTCGTTTCAGATTGACTTACGAAGTAAGGACTCAAATAGAGATGGATTGAAATAGTGTTACGGAAATTGGAGACACTGATAGAGGATACAATAGAGATGGATAAGAACTGAAATAGAGACAAAAACAATCGTGCCCGTCGCAGATGCTTCTCCAACTTGCAAGTCACCAAAATTTAAAAATTGAGGATATGATGGCGTTGTCATATCGGGAGCATTCAAGAGCTCAACGCGTTCCGACATTGAAGCGAGATCAGACGCGAATCACAAAAGTAGGAGTTAATACTAACCAGTCAGTTGCTCGCTACTCTTGATAGGATCCTTCCATTCTTCTTATCGTCATCCACTCGACGCACTTTTATATCAATCGTCCATCAAACTTTAATCATCAACCATTCATCTTCATCTTCCATCCATATCAGGAATTACAATCTCTGCCTCAAGTTCAATGCGTCTTCGGGGATCACACTGCAATGGATTGCTACGCAGATCTTGAAATCTCTTCAAGACTTCTAGCGACTCAACTTCACTCGACTCTCTGGCGTCATCAATACAGTTTGGCGCCAAACAGAAGCGATTCGACAAAAACCGCTCCTTTTTGTAACGGACGCGTCGTCACAGTTCATTCTCATCCAGGAGCTGGTTGCACGTGCCTTGCTGCAATCGTGACAATTGAAAAGTATCCAACGAGTAACAATGAGTTTCCAAAATTCAGGCTTCTATCACTCACAACGTCGCCGCCAGATGAACAAACTGATGTCGATCCAAATGATCGTCATAAGCGTCAAATTCAAAAATTAATTCAGACGACAAAAAGCTCTGGAGGGCGCACATCTTCTTCAAAAATTAGAATCTTGAAATCAGGATTGCTACGATCTTCTGTTCTTGATAATTATTCACCTGGCGCGTCGTTCCAATACCATCTTCTCTCGTACGCTCATCGTCTGTAAATTTATGAAAAATGTTTGTTTTTCTCTTTGTTTAATTCGTTATTTCCACGCCATTTTCAGAGATGTCCCTCTCGAGTGTATCGGCCTTGTGACGAACTCTGTATTGGATGTCGAGCTTGCTGAGGACGATGATGCAGCGCTGCTTCTTGGAGCAAAAACGTTGGACAGATTAAGCGTCGCTTCGGGAGGAAAATGGCAACCACTCACATTATCGAAACATCTGAAACAAGTGGAAGCAGAATTTTTTGAAACGCTTCTAGAACAAAAAGATTTAGTAGCAGTGAGTCCGAAATATTCGAAGAAATTTTAAACCTGATATCTGATTTTGTCGCTTAGTAAAATTGCTTGTTGATAAAATTACTTATTGTAGAATCTGAACGCGAGCCCATGCCATTCGTGTAGTCTGAAGGAGCAGCACTTCGCGATGGTGCAGCACAGAAGGGATGTAAGCAAATCAACATACTGAAGTGATTTGCTATAAAAATGGGGTGGATTTCAGCCAACCACTTTCAGGGCGTGTTGTTGATTGGTTCATCGGTCTTAAGATCATCACATATCGTTGTCTCCATTGTTCCATGTTTATCAGTGCAGAAGCGCCGCTAAGGAAATTGAGGGTTTATTGCACGTCGCTTCTCTGGATCTCTATGACGAAATGAAACTCAAATACCAAATTTTGCAAAAACATCAATTTGTTGATCAAGCTGGTTCAATAACATTAAAGGTGAGAATTGTAGAATCAACCGAAATACAAACAAAAACTGGATGTTTTTATGATCCACTCGTTTTTTAAACAGGGGCAGGTTGCTGCTGCCATCACCTCAAACGATGATATCACATTAACGGAGGCTTTGTTCGCCGGAATTTTTCATGTAAGGAATTATATTTGAAATTTATTGAAGTGTTGATCAAACAATATGCCTGTAGAATTTAACGCCTGCCGAAACTGCTGCGTTGCTCTCGGTTTTTGTATTTCCGGAAAAGACAACGGATTGTCCTGCTGGACCAACACAAGCACTTATTGAGGCGAGAGAGAAGGTCAGCCATCGTTTCTGATACAAATTAATGACAGATTTGGATGAGAACCAACAATAATCTGTTTGTGTTTGTTTGTGTGAAATTTGTGTTAATTTTCAGATTGAACAGATCCACGGAGATATTGAAAACGAGATGAAGGTTATTAGAATTCCTGTTGTGGATGAGCATTGGTGGAGAATCTGTAATTTTGGATTATCGCTTGTAAGCATGCGACCTTCTCTTAGCATCAATAGCATATCTGTATCCTGCTGACGGGATCCTCCCCATCATTGGCACCGACATCTTGGGAGGGCTGATGGGAAATAGTTCTCATTCACACCACTCTCTTCAGGTTGCATTTCAATGGGCTGAGGGAAAGTCCTTCGCTGATATCATGGAAAGCACAGAGTTACAGGAAGGTACCATCGTGCGGTCAATCCTACGATTGGATGAATTAATAAGAAAAGTAAGAAGAATTTGGGACATTATGATAAACGTGGGACATTATGATAAACGTGGGACATTATTTTTGAATGTCCATTCCTTCAGATAAAAGCAGTCGCTAAGACTCTACTCGATGATCCTGTTCTTGAAGCCTCAATGGAAGAAACATCGAAGCGAATCCATCGTGATATCATATTTGCATTATCATTGTATTTACAATGATGGATGCCGACTGGTAATATAGTTGGACAACCATCAACATAACAGTTCACAAGATGCTTTTTAGGCGACGGAAGTTCTTCCGTTTAGACTTTTTTAGAAGCAGAAGTTTTGCAGCGACTCTATTCAAAACAATAAAAAAAAGAAGAGAAATCATCGAGGCCACAGAAAGTGTTGCGGGCTCAACATGCAAATCGCTTTCATGCGATCAATAGATTATTTACTCTAATAATAGATTATTTACTCTAATAATAGATTATTTACTCTAATAATAGATTTATTTACTCTAATAATAGAGTATTTACTCTAATAATAGAGTATTTACTCTAATAATAGAGTATTTACTCTAATAATAGAGTATTTACTCTAATAATAATAATAGAGTATTTACTCTAATAATAATAATAGAGTATTTACTCTAATAATAATAATAGAGTATTTACTCTAATAATAATAATAGAGTATTTACTCTAATAATAATAATAGAGTATTTACTCTAATAATAATAATAGAGTATTTACTCTAATAATAATAATAGAGTATTTACTCTAATAATAATAATAGAGTATTTACTCTAATAATAATAATAGAGTATTTACTCTAATAATAATAAATAGAGTATTTACTCTAATAATAATAATAGAGTATTTACTCTAATAATAATAATAGAGTATTTACTCTAATAATAATAATAGAGTATTTACTCTAATAATAATAATAGAGTATTTACTCTAATAATAATAATAGAGTATTTACTCTAATAATAATATAGAGTATTTACTCTAATAATAATAATAGAGTATTTTACTCTAATAATAATAATAGAGTATTTACTCTAATAATAATAATAGAGTATTTACTCTAATAATAATAATAGAGTATTTACTCTAATAATATTAATAGAGTATTTACTCTAATAATAATAATAGAGTATTTACTCTAATAATAATAATAGAGTATTTACTCTAATAATAATAATAGAGTATTTACTCTAATAATAATAATAGAGTATTTACTCTAATAATAATAATAGAGTATTTACTCTAATAATAATAATAGAGTATTTACTCTAATAATAGAGTATTTACTCTAATAATAGATAATTTTCTCTAGATTATTTTTGTTGTAATTCACAATCCATTTGGAATGTTAATACATTTCGAATTTAATCATGTTTATCGAATCACAATACTGTATTTCCCATATCGGCGTTGCATGCCACGTTAATCAGAAAATTCGACCACTGCTCTTCTATATTTCATATTATTTTGTCAACTCTTTTGTCACTTTTTCGTCTATCACTCAGTCAACTCTAATATATTTCCTGTATTCGATCGTTATGGATCCAATCTGTATATTATCACGTGATTAACGTAGCTCTCTGAATTTTTTAATTTCTTGTTCTTCGCGTTTCTTTTTCGATCTTTCAATTTTTTTTTTAATTGGTAATCTCTTCACTCTGTTCTGATGTTTATGAAAAAAAGCGGAAGAAGCAATCCCTCTCCTAATGACGCTTACAAGAACGTCGATTGTATTTCCATAGATACAGCAGTTCCTCTTATCAATGAGCTGCTTGAAACCCGCACGTCTCAGTCGAAAGTCCGCCGGAACAAGGACGACCGGCAGAACAACGACGACTTGGAATGTTGTAAAAGAGATTTGCATCAAGACAGTGAAAGCGTCGCAAGTCGCGAGCTGAGTCCCTATCGCTGTTTCGGCAGTTGTTTGCAGTTTGTCCTTCGGTCAATCCACCGAAGCGAGCGTTTCTGATCGACCAGAAATCGATGAAGGCGTCGACGACAAGCCACGGATTGTTGCGCCAGAAAAACATTCTCATGAACTTTCCGTCGCCCATCAACATCAATGGACGTACTGTTTTAATTGTTCTCGTCCAGTTCAGCACGATAAATGCGTTTTTCACCCTTTATGGAAAAAGGATCTTATTTGTCTTGATTGTGCTGAAAATGCACCGCGATGTCTCGTTTGTGAGAAACCAAGTCAAGGATGGAATAAACCGTACGTCCATCTGACAAGATTGCAATAAGAAAGAGAGACACAGTTGAATAATTTCTCAATATCATCAAAAAAATATTTTTTATTCCGTAGATTTAAAGTTGAATATTTTTATTTTTCAGAAATCTATCTTTGGGAACACGTGGTGGAAGAGAGACTTTTTTTTTTGTGTCAACCTTGTTTCAGCTCAGGTAGACTTTCAATCGTCTCGATAGCTTCAATCTCGAATTGTAGGAACGGCGAAATCAGAGAAGGATCTACAAGATGTCATCGAAGAGGCCCTCCACTTTTTGCGACAACATCCCCTCTTACGAATTACTCCAGAAGATGATTTTACTCTCTTAACGTACTACGATCCTTTAAGGTCGACTCCGTTGCAGCCGTTGTTGATTAGATATAATGATATTCACTCTCTCTCACGTCGACTGAGTTCGGAACAAGTGATGTCCCAAAAAGAATCTGGGACTGTGCTTGCGTGGTCGCAGGAAGTAGTGATGGGAAAGTTTTCAACATATCAACACCCATCAAGGAGATGCATTTATGAAATTCAATTATGTTGGGGGATTGCAGAAGGACACACTTGTCTCTGTTTTAGCACATGAACTTCTTCATGCTGTGATCTGTTTGCGAGGTGAGTAGAGAAATAATAGAGCACTCAAAAAACAATAGAGGTGTTGTGTTCCAAATATTGCATGTCCCAAATTTTACATGTCCCAAATATTGCATGTCCCAAATTTTACATGTCCCAAATATTGCATGTCCCAAATATTGCATGTCCCAAATACTTCATGTTTTTTCAGGATACAAGATGGAGTTGTTAGAAGAGGAATCTCTTTGCAATGCGGTGGGAGCTTTATGTCTCGAGGAACAAGTCCGATTTTTTCGCCTTGAAAGCCAGACGAGTTTGGTTTCGATGATTCGCGCAGATATTTGTTTATTTCGTCTCCAACGCTTGTTGATCGCAGACATTCCAGCAACACGCGGAATTAAACAAGCAATTTATTTTATCAAATCAGGCGCATTAAGACGTCAACTTGGAAATATAGATTTTTAAACATTTATTTTGAGTTTTTACTGATCGCAACAAGTTAACAAAAACATGTTGCGAATTAAAAGTCCCAACACTTGAGGGGAATTCCACAGGGAGGCGATATTGGGAAACTAGGGGACGCCAAATCAGGGGCATAATATCCATCGGAACCTCATGGAGGGCCAAGGAGTACCCATGAGTGGCGAGTAGGAGGCAGGAGAATAGGATCTAATAAGATGAACACTTGAATACAAATTGTCATTCCATTAATTACCGAAGGATTTTAAGATTTATCTTTCAATCATCATCTAAGAGCTCTTCATAATCAGATGATGTGGATGAAAGAGTCGCCATACTGCTTGAACGACCTCGAAGATAAAATGGTGGAGGGGGAGGAAAAATGAATTGTCGAGATATTTGAAAAAATGAGCTGGTGGGATCGTCCATCGTTGGACCAGATGAAGATTCGTTTTGCTGTAATCCTTCGTGACCTGATCTGTAAAAAGCTGTCCTTTCGCTTTTTCTTCTTTTTCCGTCCAAACTCATCGAATTCCTCTATAAAACAATAAAATTCAATACTATTGCAACCACTCTATCAATCAAGGACAGTTGGCTTGGAAGGGGGCAATTAGAAGTGACTACTAGGAATTCTCCATCAATGCAGATGGCTTCTCTCTCCAGTACATCAATGTAGATTCATAATTGGAAGTGACTATTGAGAACTCTTAGTCTATCGATGCAGATCTCTCTTACCATCTTCAGAATCGTGAAGAAGTCGATCCTCGCTGCAACAATAGAATGATTTTATATCTTGTTTATGATTTATATCTTGTTTATGATTTATATCTTGTTTATCATTTATATCTTGTTTATCATTTATATCTTGTTTATGAATTTATATCTTACGGATCTTGCAAATCATAATGTCCTCCACCTCTCCCTGTACGGGGTTCATCATTCTGACTTGGTTTCGGTCCGTTGCAAACATTACACTTCGTTCGTCTCGCCCAATTGACGTTTCCACAACTGAAAACATTGGGATTCAACTCATGTTAGATCATGAAATAGATCATGATCATGAAAACATTCCAATGAACTGAAGTCATGTTTTCATGCTTACTGAGTGCATGGCCAATCCCCAACTTTGAAGAGTCCAGGTGGCCTAAAAGAAGCAAAACAGGAATGCCAAACAGCAAAAGAAAAATTAAAATCAAGCTATAAAAGACATATCAAGTTGTGGACTGTGAAAGCCACCCACCCTCCATAATGTGGAACATCTTCTAATTTGCTAGGGGATGATCCGTTTGTATTTGCCTCATTTGTAGAGGATTTCTTTCTTGCACCACATTTATTGCAGCGAGTTCTTTTAGCGAAATTGACATTTCGACATTCTTCGCAAGTCCAATCCCCAACGCGTGGTTGAGGGCCTCGAGGTTCTGATACTGAAGCAACAAAGCTTGCTGGAGCTTGACTGTCTGGTTCCCTCCACATTTCCAGAATCAGCAGCCTGCCACGCGTTGAGATCAAACCCCCCTAAGAAGAGCAAACATTCTAGAAAGCGTCCCCTAGACAGTCAAAATGTCTCTCACCACCTCCAAACATTCTTGTGAATGGATCTGTGACTAGCTGTTTGTTTTCAGGTTTACTCAACAAAACTCTTTCTATTCTACTCTCTCTAGCTTCTTCAATAACTCAAAGATCGCATTTGCTGCATCCTGAAGGAACACACGTTGGCATCACGCACTTTCATCTTTGTTTACCTGTGGGGTTTCGACGGCATCAGCAATCGAATCAGGAACTTGCAACATTGAAGAGCTTCTCCACCTGAATCGGGGAAAAGTCATTGCACTTTTATTCGTTAAACTTTCGATTCGTTGAGCTTTTTATTCGTTGAGATTTTTATTGGTCTTGAAAACTCACATCTAGCATAAATTCGACAGTATCTAGACAATCCCACATCCGGCGATGAACATCTCTAGTCGCATCACCCGAAAAGAACTCTGTGTTCATCGTATCGTGACCAGTCAGTGTCTCCAAGTCGAAGAACCTTGTTGACAACTCTAACTCTTGAATGGGCTTGGATGTGTAGCGAGTGAGGAGACCCATGACACCATCGTCAATTTGATCGCGTGAGAAGAGGCGGGAGGATTTTGGGACCTGCGGAGACGACGCTGATGTAAAAAACGATCGGCGAAGGTTCCGGTTCTGGTTCTGTTCGGAGAGGCGGAGGGGGGAGTGGACACTTCAACGGAGAAGCCGCGCCCAAAACGGAACAAAGGGGGGAAATCTATTCGATGCTTGTACAAAGGGGGAGGGACCATGAAGTACAGAAGTCCGGCGGGAAAGATACTTAACAATCTCGCGTGAACGCATTTAAGGCCTTCAGTCTGTTCGAACTGTTGGTCCTTCGAATGATGCTCGAGGACTATTTTTGTGAATTTGAATCTTTAAGCCCAGACTGTTGCGTCAACATTAGATGAATTCGAAAAATCCCAAGAATGTTTAACAAAGGAACGAATAAAACAATCAAATATTGAATCGAATTTAAGCGAGCTGAAACGTAAGGGAACGTCGCTACTGCTACAAGTATTTATTGGTGTGATGTTGTTGTCAGACTATCTGGGTTCTATCGAATTTAGCAGTTAGGGCTAAGGGGTCTCAACAACCCACCCACGATGTCAGTAATAGACAGAAAAAGTGCCAGTAAGTGTTGCAATTCTAGATCTCAGCAAAAAATCTTTTTTTTTTTCAGAAGCACGCTTGACGCATTGCAAAGACGATGGCTATTGAGGAGCCGTGGTGGTTCATCTTCTGACCCCTCGATTGCGAGATTCTCATCGACGCGCACTTGTCGCGTTGGAGAAAACTGAACAGTCGGGTGGAGAACTTTAGACGGAGCGATGAAAATGGCAGCTGAATCAGAAGAACTTGGTAAAATAGCTTGGTTTTCTTGTGGACCTGATAATGTTGTTGCAGGGCACTCGGTTTTAACGAATCTTCATTCACAACGTGAAACTATTCAAAAGACACAAGCAGGTGTCCGGGAGGTGTCAGCAAATCTTCATGAGTCTGACACCGTTCTAACGAGAATGAGCCGTTGGTGGAACCAGCTGTAACATCTAATTAATTCTTGTGGATTTTCAAACTTCAAAGTCTCGTT
Organism: Condylostylus longicornis; assembly: GCF_029603195.1. Lineage (NCBI taxonomy): Eukaryota > Metazoa > Arthropoda > Insecta > Diptera > Dolichopodidae > Condylostylus > Condylostylus longicornis. Next base: position 9,210 of record NW_026578574.1, read on the forward strand.
TTGTACTTGTTTCCTTGAAGGATTTTTCTTCTTTCGTTTACCGTGTAAACACAATGTACTTCTTAGGGGAACTTGTCAGGCACTCAGTTTCATGAGACGGTCACATTGGCCTGGTAATTGCGCACCCAGATGATGAGACTTTGTTTTTTGCACCAACGTTAAATACATTCAAATGTTCCATTAGCGCGTCAAAAGAACATCCGAAGAAACAGAACAACAGTTTGCGAGAAAAGATTGAACAGGCCGAATCACTTTGCGTCCTCTGCTTGTCAACTGGTGAGTGAACGGTATTTTACATATTTAGCTGGAGCGACATGACTGGATCCAGAGTCAAATTCATCACCCATTTTTCTAATAGGAAACTATGAAGGTCTGGGGAGGTTGCGGCGCATCGAGTTGAAAGATTGCTTAGTCGCAGTGTTTGGAATCAAAGATGTAGAAATTTGTAGATGATGAAAGCTTGTTTCGCGACGGGCCGGATGCCGACTGGAAAGAAACGGATGTTTGCAAAAAAGTTGAGCAGTTTGTTAAAAACAAACAAATCTATTTGGTGAGTTGGGACGTCGCTGAAGTGGAGGACACTTTTCTTTGCAGTTGCTTACTTTCGATGATGGTGGAGTCTCGCGTCACCCGAATCATGTCGCTTGTAACAAAGGCGTCCAGTAAGCCTCATTTGACTTCACGTTATTTCGTTGTTTTTTCTTGGTTGTTCCCGCGCAGATATTTCATCACCACTTCACCTGCCGCCGCTGATTGTTGAAGCCTATTATTTAGCCACAGTTGGTGTGTGGCCGTCAGTTTTGGGGGCCCTTGGTTGAAGCTCTTGCCTCTTGCCTGCTCTCATGGTATGACGCAGGCTGATTGCAGCGGTCAGCTCTCTCTATTCAGGGACCCCCTGCTCAATCTTTCAATGGACATTCTTGCCTACACTACGGTTAGTTCATTTTTGTTTTGTTCACCTTTTATTTCGTTGTTTTTCAGTGGGCTATTGTACCATAAATCTCAAGCACTTTGGTTTCGGTACTTGCACGCGCTATTCAGTCGGTGGGTTCAGCTGCCCATTCCGTGACGACATGCCTCCTGTTCAGCTACTCATACTTCAATCAATATACAATTGCAAATAAGGAGAAACCGAAGAACCACTAGCATTGCCGAAATTCTTAGCTTACAGCTTTAATAGAAATATGGAACTCGTTTTGAGGAGAGATGTGGTCCGGGTGAAACAAGATACAAACGCCAGTCATAAATCGCTCATTTCCTGCACGAAATTAAAAAAAAAAAAAGAAATTTTGCACCGGAAATAATGGGACAGCAGGCAAGGTTTGTTAAAATCTTAATTTGTTGAAATCCAGATATACAAACGACATCGGCGTATGGTTTAAGATCTTTTGGCGATGTCTGTGGCCAGGCCGACCAAAAATTATATATCGAGGCTCAACGAATTGCTCCAAAATGTTCTCAAGCCAAGCAGTAGCAATGGCAGTTTTCTCCACTGGTCGTTTTCAGAACCCCAGTCTGGTGTAAGTCATGGGGATTCAGTTATTCAGCATACTCTCTTTGTTGCTCGTTGCAGCATTTCATCGCCACAATATCAATCGAGAGTTTAAACTATGAACGGGTTGGAGAAATGCAGCTGGGAAGAAAAGCGGCCCAGCAGCAAGTCGCTGAATTGGCTTATCAGGATTTAATGCTTCGGTTTCAACAAACCTTTAGATTATCCAGCACTTGTTGCTTCTTCGTCATCTTCTGATTTGAATCGTTCATTTCAACAAAATTCTCCCTTCAGGGAGCCAAGCACCTTCATCCCAACTATAGAAGACCCTTCAATGCCTTTCTCCATCGCAAGTGCTCCCCCCCCCACTTTTGTCAACCCAAAATGTTTTCGTTCCCCCGATGCCAAAACGCTTCCTCTCCCTGAATTCGTGCCTCTTCGCCTTCCCGAACTTCCCTCAATATTCCAGCAAACTCTTCCGTCCGAGATGTCCGGAGAATCTCCAGAAATGTCGAAAGAGGAACTCGCTGAGCTGAAAAGATAAAGTATGCGAAGTTCTTGGCCTCCCCCGAACTGCTGCGATTAATTATAGAACAATGCTCCTGCAAGTTGTGCAAAAAAAAGGGCGCCTCTACTCAAGCCTTCCCCCAAGTCTTGAATGGGACATCATGAACATCCCCCCAGGGAGATTTGTAGCAAAAATTCGAGTTCAATTAACACAAGAAAATTCTCTTACTGTTCGAAATGGCGAAGCAAGACCGTTCATTCAAGAGTTTGAAGGAGAGCCTGGAGTTCAAAAGACACTGCTAAAGAGAGCGCATCAATGACTGCATTAGCTCATTTTTTAAAAAGAACTTCAATCGAATCTTGAGGATGAAGACGAACAGCCTTCAAGTGATTCCAGGCAAACCAGCAGCCCAATGTGCCCATCAATCGCTCGAACCCAATCAGGAAGCCAGACCATTTTAACGCCTCAGAGTGAACTCAACTTGCTTCTCCAAAACGGTACGTTTGAGATAGTTGTTGGCCAAGCTTCAATTTTTGATAACAGGATTGAGACCAACGGGAATTGAGGGGGAAGTATGTTTTCAGTGAAATCAACGAAAGTTGGCGATGCGAGTTTTATTGGACGCGTTGAATTCAATGCCCAATTTGTTGATGAGGCGACGCGATTGAGCGAAGGGACGCTTGGTGTGACTGGGAGGGTTTTGCGAGACGAAGAAAGAGGCTGAACTCGCGGCGGTGGAACACACATTAGATTTGTTCGCCCGTCATTGTTTGGTGATCACATCGCAAAAAATTCAAGAGAATTCCTTCATTGGAGACAATGTTCCATTTAAATCGACGGCATCAATTCAAAGAAAAATGAATCCGCGATTCTTAGAAGAGCCAGAAATCACATACGAGTTTCCCCAACCAACGAGGCCAGAGCATGATGAAATTGAGTCAGAGGAAGACGGGCGAACTCAGAGCTTTCACTGGTTCTGTCCCAGAGCAGACTGTTCATGATGAAGAAGCCCATTCACGCATGAGGAAAAAAAGAACAGCAGCTAAACAAATGCCTTCACGCGGAAAAGCGCTAACAGACCTGCCAAGAAAGCATCGAAAGAAATCTTCATCAGCCGCAATTCCTTCTGATGATTTGCTGGATTTTGATTTATCTGAATGTGAGGCAAAGCAAGAAGGGGGCTGTGAACGTCCATCAGATGCAATTGGCGATTCTCATTTCATCCATCATTCTCGGCAGATGGCTCATGAAGCTCCACTTTTCACTCGGCGAGTTGCCCAATTGATTTTTTTGAAGTGCTGCAACTCCGCAAGGTAGACACGTCGTTGCTTGAATCTGCAGTCAGAGATGAGTTAGTTGAAGTTTTATTTGAAACCCTTCGCCTTGAAGAAATTGCTCTTGCTTATTTTAGGTGACTGCTCTCGTCATTTACACCCTTTTCACTTCTATTTCCGTGTTTAGGCGAAACGTTGAAGCGTTCAAAACCCGTTTTCAATTGCGCAAATTTCCCTGTTTTATAACGAATCGTGAAGCATTTTGGTTGAAGAAGCCACGGTTCATCGATTGGACGATGGATATCTGCATAGGAAATGAGAACTGGCTCTTACTCTGATGCTGTTGATCTCAGTGTTGCTGTGGGGAACATGAGGCGCGATTGCTTAGCGGAAAAAGTATCGATATCCTCCGTTATGCCAAACAGCCAAACGCATATCAACGACATAGCAGTGGCACGAGAGTAAGGGAAGCGCAGAGTGGTGCATTTTATGAGTGTTGATGCAGATTAGGACGGCAGTTCGCCCAGATGCTGACACCAGAACACATCGAGGTGCTTAGAAGGTCTATGGAAGTGTCGGTGCCGATACGTGAGAGGATGAAAACAATTTTTGATGCAGACCCGAAGTTTGAACAAGAGTTCAAATTATTCAACAGCAACTCATTGAATTAAGATTGCAATATTGTATTTTTCATTTAGAAATTATGCCAAAGAAAAACGTGGGCAATTAAGTAAACAAGGATTCTAACAAAAAGAGGGTGCAACCGTTGTTCTACTTTTCTTCATTTTGCGCCTTGATGATCGTAAAATTGAACCATGAACGATTGCGGGAAAGAACAGGGGTGGCGATGAAGGGCGGGAAGAAGCAACGTGGCGCAACTCTGATGAGGAAACAATTGAGGAGAATTGACTCTGTTTTAAGCGGGGTTCGACATTCGCGTCAAGCTTGTCTCTGGATTGCTGAGAGCGATCTGTGGGGAATCTTGTTCAAGAAGGAGAAATGAGAGTGAGGGTGAGCACTCGCTGCCAGGGAATTCTTCTTTAGAGAAATCTTCTTTGGAAACTGGAGGATCAAAGGACATGAAAATTTCGTTTTCTATTGGACTCGATGCATCTTGATGAGTCGGACTCTGAGTGCTTTGATCGCGATCTCTTGGGACTGTCCCCTCCAGATAATTCAACAAATCCATCAGAATTGTGACGTTCTCGAATGATTGCAGTGCCTCGTCTTCTACAAATGGCTTCACCTCGCTTCTTTTTATATCGACGAGATCGAACAGATCGAGAAGCAAATTCTCGAGGCGTTCTATATTCGCTTCTAAGATCCTTTTGATCAAGCATCTGAGTCTCAGCTTGAGGACTGTTGCTAAAGGACTGGGAGAACGACTGTCAATGGAGCGTGACGATCTTGTTGTTCAATCTGTTCTAGCTGTCGCGCTAATTCATCAAACGCAGCTCCGTCGTCGCAGTAAAACGCCATCAACAATCCAGGATCAAGGGAACGTGGAGACAGTTTGAAGAGCTTCGGTCGGTGGAATGAGTCCCAGTCCATCGCAGCATCAATTGCACGCGGCTGAACGATATGAGGATCGAGATAGAGCAGTTCAACATCAGAAACATCAGGAATAACAGGAAGATCCAATTCTGACTCGTGGCTCTTGCGCATGTTCTGTGGTTGATCGATGCTTCGTGATGTTCGCATGCGTATATTGGAGTATTTTGACTTTCCTACCGCTCTTTCATATGATCGTGTCCCAATATGTCGCCTTTGCAATCCACATGAGGATGATCTTCGAATCGTTTTATTCTCTCGAGGAGATTGTTTCATGGAGACGCAATCTGAGCTTGTTGTGACACGTTCGCGCAGAAGCTCTTGATCAGCCCGCTCAGCAACGTGTTTACCGACAAAGTAGAAGGCTTGTTTCTTTCCAGCCTTTGCTCCAATTGCACCAATTGCACCGACGAACGATGGCAACTCAATATATTGGGACATAGCAACATGATAGACGGGATTAAGTGCAGGTCCACCCCCTAATGTCATCGGAAAACAGAGTAATACTCCTCTCTGATGACTTTCAGGAATCAGTCCCTTGAATGTCTCCACGGTTTGGGATCCCTTATGTGACCCAGAATCCGAAATCACTTGCCATCCTCCTTCTATTCTTGGAGAACCATTTGAAATTGTTGGTGATGAAGGATGACTTCCCGTTTTATCAAGAGCCGTCTTCTCATCTGCTTCATCCTGTCTCTCAGATCCAACAGAATCTCCTGATTGGCTTCCTATCAATTTCTGCACCGCGTCCACATCCACAACACCATCCGAATTCACATAGACAGCAAGACTGGTCTGATGAAGAAAAACACATTTGAGTTGCGATGTCATGATTGATTCAGAAGGGATGGAAAATGATTGTATGCCCTATTGCCTATGGATTAGTCATGGGCAATACTCTTACTTGTGTTACATGTGACGTCTCGACTGTGTATTTCAGAGAATAGGACGCCGTTGCCAATCCGAACCTTACAATGAAAAAGGACGTTGAAGAAACTCCATAACAACTAGAAAACCTACCAGTCTCCGGGCCTTTTTCCCAAAAACCTCAATTCGTCGTCGTGTGTGACAGAAGAGCGACAATCGAACTCCGGGTGGGGAAGCGGTCTGTCGGTCACTCGAAAAATGGGCGATAATGAACGTGATTCATCGGGTTGCCGAGAACCCAAGCTTTTCTCTAGTCGAGCACTCCGCGCAGTTGCTGCCTTCCGCTTTCTTCGGAACGACGATCGACAGGAATCGAGTGACAAAGAAGGTTCAACGACGGACGACATCGGGAAAGAGGAAGATTGTTCGAGACATCGTGTCGCTCGCTTGACATTTGAACTGTCGAAGTGAAGATGCTGTTGACGAAGAAATGAAACCATCAGTCGGGATTCCAAAGCCATTCTTCCATAAAGCGGACGTGCCCATCCTAATCCACCTCCAGCACTACGAACGAATGCGAATATTGAGAACGGATGATCCTCGGGTGGTTTTGGAAGATCAAGAAACCATCGAAGCAGTAACTCATTCTTTAGATAATTCATCGAACGCAAATGACACGATAGTCGACTTGTTGACGATAATGATCTTCCACTCGAAGTGTGTTTTTCATTTCCATCTGTTGAATCTAAAAATTGATATCCGCCCAACAAAGACGGAGAAGAACCGCATCGATCTCTTCTTGGTTTGGATTTTCCGAAGAGTGTTGGCTTTCTTCTTTTATGATTTGCGGCTGCCCATAAAATTTGATCGGGTGTTTTGAAATGCCGTTTTAGCACTTCGAACATTAACATTTGAGCGCAGCGTATCGTACACCCCCATCCTGCATCAGACGTCACTTTAATCACATCAGCTCCAACACTTCCAGCTGAGGGAGGGCCTGGACCTGATGGAGCTTCACCATTCAATTCGTAGCGATACATTGGAGAGAAATCTTTCCGATAACTCATGAAAACAAGCGAATCGAAGAATTCTTCAATTTCGCTGTGAATCGCTGCAGAATCTTCAACTTGCGATCCGATGTCAGAAATCGATCCTATGGAAAGGTCGCTTGATGGAACTGTTTCGATATCTAAAAGAGAGAATTTCCGACCAAGAACGAAGAGGGATCCTTTTGTTGGGACAAAGTCGCGGACAAGAAACTCCTCTCCACCCATTCCGGTCCAGTTTTTCATATTGTGAACGTAAGCGCAGATTGTCGATCCAACGTCATGTTTCCACTGAAAGAAAGGAATCATGGAGAGGGATCCCAAACACCTTGGGAGTCCCAAGTCCCAAATTATCCTACCTGATGGAAGGCAGAGAGAATTCGTCTGGTGTATCCTGAATCGGAGGAGGCAAGAGAATCTGATGGAGCGAAAATCGGAACTTCGGGGCTTAAAATTGGTTGCAGTTGAGGAGATCGATTTCTGAATGGCAAGATGCTCTGATTTATTGATTGGTCGTCTCCTGAATTGATTTTGTCTTCTTCGGTTTCATCGTGTGTTGATTGATGGGCGTCGTCGCTGAGTGTCTCTTCTTGATGCTCCAATGCGTCATTTTTACATCTTGATGGTCTTGAACGAAAAGATGGAAGAATTAGAGACGATGATCGCTCCAATGAAAGATTAAGATGAACATTATTCGAATCAACAGGGAAAAGAAATCTTGAAATTGGTTTGGAAATCTCGTGGTGGGAGGTAACGGTTTCGCATGGTGGAGAATTTTCTTGAAGTTGGGGAGTTGGATGCTGCCGCTGCTGTTGAGCTGACTTGTGAAGTCCGTGCCAAGGTGACACGAGACGACCAGATTCATTTAACCGTGGGGATTGAATAATTTCGTATCCCAGATAATCCATGATTGTTGGATCGAAACCCTGATAGAAGGTTCAGGGTTCGATAAGAATAAAACTTATTACATAGACAGACAGCGTCGCATTCTGGACGTTCTATGGAGAAGCAAATTCAGAAATTGAAGACAAGGAGAAGAAGAATATTTGGAATTTGGACTTGATAGAAAGATATTGTTTTGCATATTAATTAGATGTTTTAAGACCTCTTAAATTACTAGCAGGACTCGTAGCACCGGACCTGCATTCTCTGCTACATGCCATGAATGTTTCTATTTGTATTCTTTGGAGCTCCAGGTCAGCCACATTGAATGTACTCACTTATTGCCACTTATTGCCACTCATCGCCACTTATTGCACTCGCATTAAACATGATTGAAAGTTTTTGATTGATCAGCTAGCGGGAAATCCACGTTGACGCGATGCATTCGTGACCGTTTGGAACAGGAGGGGAAACCCACAGTCCTCATTGAATTCGATCAGTTTGAAAGCGACCTCTACAGCAATTCTGAGTCCCAAGTGTTTGAAATCTTAAGATGGAAGGAAGCAAGACGCATTGCATTGCTGGAACTTGCTTCTACACTTGAAGCGAAGCGTGTTGAAATGGTGCTTGTTGATGACACACTCCACCTCAGATCAATGAGAAAGGAACTTTTCAAAATTGGGACTCAATGTAAGAAATCGATCGTTGGAGCGATGATTATGGCTTTTGGTTGTGATTGGAGGCTCATCCATCATCATCGCTGCAGATGGCGCTCAAATCCATTTCGTTTTTGTTGATGCCCCGCTGGAAATTTGTGTAGCGAACAATCTCAAAAGATTAGATGATTTCCAATCAGAAAAATCATCCGAACCAGCAAGACATATCTTTTTCTCTCCGTCCAGTACGATTATTGCATCTCACCATCTTGCTCTCTCTAAGGACTGCCAATTGTGGAAATGTGGATCTCCCAGCTTCTCTGTCAGTGTGGTGCCTTCTAACTCCCTCTACAAATGGGAAAAATCTTGCGTTTGTTGGCACGTTGACATGAGAGGGCGCTCTGAGGAGATCGCTGATCAGTTGATAACAACTTTCAAGAGCAACGCACACTCTCCTGCCATCTTACGCACCACCACAATCAAACAGTCAAGCAATCAGATTATTGAACCCATCGACGTGAGATTTGAATCATTTTTTTCACTTGACGCGTCACGCAAAAAATGAATTCTTTCAGGTAATGGATAAAGCGATGCGGCAACTGATTCACGCAAAAATAGTGGAATCGAGCGTAATGCCTTCCCCTGAGGCGATTCGTCATTGGAATGTGCAGCGTGTTTCTTTCGTTAAAGAATTCCGCAAAGCCATGAAACTTGGGGAAGACTTAGAAGCACTTCGGGACAATTTTCTTGAACAGTTTAGAAACAAGTTAAAAGAACATGCTTGTGCGAAACAGGATGCGAAAACCGAAAAATTGAATTAGCTGAAGATAAATTGTGGATGAGTCAAAAATACTTGAGAATTAAAGATTGAGAAATTATTATTGAGAATGAATTGCACATTAACCATTCAGAATTAATTGCTGAAACGAGGTGCCAATAATCTTCTAAAAAATGTCCTTGCGGGAACGACACTCTCTGTACTACTGGCCTCAGAGTGGCGATTTAGCCGGGGGTCGATTCCCGAAGGGCACTCACTCGCTGAGGATCGTCTTCGGCGGTGAAACTTCCGTCTGACTCCACGGTTTCGGTGATCGTCAATAATTGATGAAATATCAAACGACGCATCAAGTTCGTCTTCCAGTCTTCCTTTCCTGACACGAATGCGATCAAGAAAGGCAATGGGCTGTGTTTTTTTGGATCTGATTTTCTGGATGTTCTGATGGTTTGCTGTTTGCTGAAGCTCTTCCAGCAAGCCAAGGCTGCAATGTGTGGAGTCATAAGGATCCGCGAAAGCTGGTTTTTCCCTCTTCGTTGCAAAAATCACTTCTGTTGCGTCCGGAATTTCGGAATGCGACCGTCGAGGTAAATCGTGAACTCTCTTTGGGTCACTGGGAGCAACAACAACTGGTTGGATGCATTGCTCCACCATCAAGCACAATTGTGAGACTGAGGGGTGGAACCGTTACACTACAATGTCACAATAGAGACTCTCACCTTCGGATAGAGGCTTCTCTCTCAGGTCGCCATCAGATGTCTGATTTGCATAAGCGGACATATTCCATGTAGGTAAATTTGCACGAACAGTTGCGGGTGTTTTATTTTGATTTTTGTTTGTGTTGGGGCATGGTTGTTTGAAACGGAGCAACTGACGGAAATTGAAGCCTTTTTGTTCAAATTGATTAGGAGTTTGCAAAAACTCCATCGACAGTCTGTCGCTTCCGTTAAAATCGCAAGTGGAGCTTCTTCGCCTTTGGGACATTGAGAGGAATTTCTCTTCGTCCTCTTGTCCACTTTGGGATTCGGAATCAGAGGTCTCATATCCAGAACGCGTGACATCCGCCTGAGAAGCACAACGCTTCCGCCCAACGCTCGAAGAAGAGAAGCCACGATCATGTTGTATGTCACATCGATGGGGTAAAACAGTCTCCTCGACTCCAATCCAGATATTTGGATCTTCCGATCTTGCTCGTTTCCGGGAATCTGATCGGATTCTCATGAGATCCTTCATCAGTCATTGAAACAAGTTGCAAGAGAACAGGTAGGTAACGATTTGTTTGAGGATTTGGTTTGTTTTGTATTGGAACAGGTTGGCATACAAAAACAGCTAAACAATTGTTTGATCTTGGAACAGACAGAAAAGGACAAAAAACTCTATTCAGGAGCCTTCGTTTCCACGAGATGTTTATGACGTCGTCCAGGACCTTCACTGAATTCAATTGCGTCTACTTCGAGTGTTGGATACTGACGTTGATGGGTCCGATAGCGGCGACAATCCCCACAGTCATTAGAGTAACTAAAAAAACAATATTAAAAACAAAAAACAAAGAAATTACAAAAAACCACTCACCTTTCAGATTTTGTACTTCCTCCGCTCACTGATCGATGCACTGAAGTTTGTCTCGCGGATTGTTGACAACATGAACACATAGACGATCCTTCTTGATGAGACGTTGCTTGTAAAATATACTCCCGCCCTTCTGTATAATCATTCATCCAATCATCATTATCAGGAGTGACAATTTCGATGGTGTCATTCAACAATGGAACTGCCCCTGTTGCGGTGGGAATCAGCATGTGGTCAATCCAGAAAGAAGGATCCAGCGCTTCATCATCGCTCGTCAAATCCTCCTGACCCTCAAACGGTCCACTCAGCTGTCGCCCGCCTGACGTTCGGCGTCCAACCGTCTTGATTGCAAACTTCTCTGTCTCCGCGCGATCAGTATTCAATTGAAGGACGAGCGAGTTGTAATGTCCCAAAGGAATATCAATTGGGATATGCGATCGCTTCACCCCTCCGGTGATAGCAATGCTGCGCTCGATAGGGCGAGGCAGAAAAATGTCGACGGGGATCATCTCTGGTTCGTACTCCTTCAGGCGGACCTCGACGACGTGCTCCTCGCTCTCGACAAATGTCGGAGTTAGCGTTTGCGTCACGATGGTTGGGACAGGCGTGTCAACAAAGCGCGGAACAACGACGCGATTTTCGATCAAAAACGGCTTCGGAACTTCGATCACCTCTCCAATGACTTCAATCTCCCTCTCCACTGTTTTCGTTTCGATTTTTGGGACATGCTTGTAAAGTTCGCGTTCGACCTCAACGACCTAAGAACCAACCATTAATTATTATTTCTATATTTACAAATTATCTATTTTTTATCTATTTTTTACCTTCTTGATGGGAACAGTTTTAACAACTTCTCTCACTCGAGGAATCTAAAGAATCGAATAGTGAATAGGAGCGAATGTCCCAATTTTCCTACCTCAACAGTTTTTTGGACAATCGTCACTTTGGGAATCTCGATTGTTTTCTTCACTTCAGTTCGCTCGATTTTCGGAATATGTTTCTCCCGTTCCACGATTCTTCTCACGTTGATGCGCTTTGTGACTTCTTCCACGAGTGGGACTTCGACGACACGAACACGATTTTGAGTGTGGTCAGTGTTTCCAATAGGAGTGCTTGACAGAACCCTCGATGACACAACAGAGCTCGTATTTTGAGTCTCTGAGCGTCTTAAATCCACACGAGGCGAAGGAGAATAAGCTTGGTTGAATTGAGTTCCATGTGTAACCCATTGGGGTGGCCGGGGGGTTTCAACGACAGACGCCATACTTCAGGACTTCAAATGCAGAACTGCATGAGTTCAAACGGTCCTGGGCAACGCGACAAAAAACATGACCGAAAAAAATCAAACAAAAGCTCTCGACTTTAAATGTCTTCCAGAATCTGCATTGCGGCGTTATGTGGCCTTAAATTTAGATGATTTTCAAAGCCCAGCAACGAGTCAATATGGATCTGCTGGATTGCACCAAATTGTCCTGAACCATTTTCTTAATCAGTGGAAAATAGATCCTTATCAAATTCTGGCTGAAGTTTGTGGGTGTGCCACCAAGGGAATTCAGCCACCAATCGACGTTCCTTCTTCCATAATTGAGCTGAATTCCTCACCCGCCATAATTGCGCCACCCGTCAATGAATCTCAAGAAGAACCCGCTGGGACTGATGACTCATCGCATCGTGCAAAAAGGCGTCGTCCCCCTCGTGCTCCATCGACTGAAGGTGTTTCTACGCGTTCGAAGAAAAGGCGCTTAAAACAAAATGAAAAACATTAATATTTAAACTTCAGCTTCAAACTTCAACTTCATCGAACATCCGTTTCCTCCACGGGCATCCCTGTAGCAATCAACCCATTTGGGGACGGAGGACGTCTGGGCGATTGATAAAACGGCGGGGCTGCTCTTCCCTGAGCAAGACGCGCAGGTGTTCCAATGAATGGAGGACGGAAGGAAAACTGCTTAGAGGAAGGCGTTTGTTTTGCAGCTGGATAAAAAGGCCAATGTTGTTGGGATTTCGTTTGTTGGAATTTTCGGTGGAAGCGTTCATGAGAGATTTCTGAAATGGAAATTTGTTTGTTTCTGATTTTGCATTTTATGAGTTCAAAATACCTGAAATCTTCTCTTGTCCATTTCTAGTGAATCTGTTGGTATCCAAGAACCTCCCTCTTCCTGAGAAGTCTGTTCAAAAGCACAAGACACGTTTGTTTCTCATGAGTGTGTTGATGTATGAATAAAGATAAATATATTCTATTCGCCTAGTGATAATGTGTGAATATTATATTCTATTCGTCTACCTGGCGGATGATCCATCTCCCGTTGGTTGTCAGGCATGTTATTGTTGTTGTAGTAGTGGCCAGTTGTGCTTGGTGCTCCATTGCTCGTGGGAAATAGATCGTAAGCTTGACGGACAGAATGTTTGGAGGACAGAACAGGCTGTTGAAAAAACGACATCCGATCGTCGACCCCACATTTTTGAGCACGAGACGTATCGATGTTGATATTTGCGACACCGATTAAAGACAACAAATGACTCAATTCTTTCAAGTCGCTGTTTGTCTCTTGAGACTCATGAGAACTCATCATGGTCTTGTTATTCATAGGCGATAATCGGCCTTCTTGGTCAGTCAGATTCCTTTCATTAAAAATCGAACCGGAATGCTTTTGTTGCGGGCGGGCGTTGGGAAATTTGCGCGCGTTAGGTGGCTGAAGTCGAGGAGGCATGTCCCAATCCACTGGGATTCTCGGGACTCTTCTGTCTCGATTATTTTGGCCTCCTTGTGTGAAGTGTGGAGGCACATGTTGGCTTGGTGGGCCGCTCTGTTGGTAGATCCTGCTTTCCTCAACCGCATGATCTTCATGATGTCGTTGTCTTGGTGAAGAACCGTCTGGATAGAACGGAAAGCTTCCAGGCGGGGGACAATCACGTATGCGTCGTCGACTATAGCGGCCTCCTCGACGAATAGCGTTGTTATGACAGCTTGACTGAAGCTGCAATACCTGCAAAACAATCTCGGTTGGTTACATTATTAATGTTTTCTATTTTTTGTTGGGCCTCGAGTTTACCAACAGCTTGATTTTAAAGAGGATTTCTCACCTGATCATAAACTACACGGAGGGAAAGGACTTGACGTTTGCACAGTTGTTGTGTAGCGTCTTGCAGGCTGATCATGAATCGCGAATCTGCAAGTACGCGGCTCTTTGGTACGAGAGTTTGCGGTAAAAAACTCTCAGGATCGGAAGATGCGCTCCATGTTTGAAACACTTGACGGAGATTGGATTGGACTGCAAGAGCGAGAGGATGATCCAAACGTCGAATACATACGAGATATCTGAAGAAGGGAAGAGAATAAAGAAGACGTAGGAATGAGAAGACGTCAAAGTCATCAAAGAAGAATAAGAGAAACGGAACTTATCGCTACAATCATGTCAACTGTCCGTCGCGTACCTTTCTGAATTCACTGGTCGACTTCGATAAGGCTTGACAACTGCAACTCGTTCAAACAGGCGAGATAGCGACCAAATCAAGCTGACCTGAAATAATGCAAGATAAAGGTTGACAGCTCTTTCTTGATTCTATTTCTTGATTCTATGAATTCGCGTCTATCTTGATCTCTAACTCATAAGTATTCGCGATTACCATAAACATCGTAAAACTATCGAAAATCTTGATGACGAAATTTCCGTTGAGATCAAGAACATCAAGAGCAAGGACAACTTCTGATAAGATTGTCCGACATGTGAACATCTCTTGATAATTTTCCAAATGTTCTCCAGTTGCGGGATCCCTTCCTACAAACCAAAAGACAAAAAATTATCTTTCCCAAAGATATAAAAATTGTCCTTAAGAAGCAAGAAGTCCTTTTATGGGGCTTCTTGTTATTCTTTAATGGGTACCTATCTTAACTCCACCGTCTCCAGTGACGATTCCAACAGCTAAGAACAACAGAACAGACAAGAGTATAAGATGGAATTGACTGCTCGGTCAAGCGGACTCGAGATCCAACATATTCTAATGAGCTCCAACTGTTCATAACATTCTGCTATCAGGATCCAACACATCTTCTAACGGCATGGATGGCTCTCAGGGCGCCTGTCGAGACCTCTCAAGAACAACGACTCGGCCTTACTCCATGTTTCTTCCTGGTTTTCGGATTTTCGTGTCACTGATGTAATTTCTTCAACTGCGGCTTTGATCACATTTGGTTCGAGCGCTTGGTGATCTGACGCTATTCCCTGAATTGCTGCCAGACAGAGTAACGATTGTTCAAAGCGATGCCACTCACTTGTATAAGAAAATCTCTTTTTTGCTTGAAGGGAGGAAGTCAAGAATGCGGGCAACGAAGAATGGCAGGGGAATTTGCTTGACAATCCAACTGAGACGAAAGTCCGTTCATCCAACGCAAGACCATTTTGTGTTTCGAAATTCCGAACTTCACTGAATAAAAAATCTGTCCAATAATTCTTCGAACCAAGAATGTCAATGATCAGGAAATTGGATGAGCCATCATCGCACTTTGTTATTGGATCAAGAAGTTCCGGACACTTGGATGTAACCTGCAGAGAATTTAGAATTCAATCATCGCTTCAAATCGTCGTGCGAAAAACAATCAAATATTCCAATATACACAATTCATGACGAACTTCTTGTAATTTGAATCCAGATCTCGATGACGATCGTTGTTTATTTTGAGGAAGAGGAAAAACAACTTCCCTCCCTAATCTATAGAGCGACCCTAAAGAAAAAAATAAGAGACTTGCGTAGAATGGACACTCTGTCTGCCGGTCGTCACAGTCTGGATGCTGGGCATCCCCTCTGAATACCTTACAACCCAACCCATCACGCTCACGACCATCATCAACGAACTGGAATTGATGACGTCCTCCTACTCATAGAGTCTCACACCTCTTACCCTTATCAGAATCAAAAAGGGAGTCCAATAGAGATTTTTGTTCCCAGAGAGCTTTAACGAGAGGAAGCGGACAAACAAGTGATTCTTGAGACATTTCATGAAAATCTCGGACGGAAATTCGTTTCAGAACAGGAGCATGTTTGTTTTCTTCGTTTTTTTTGATTCCCCATTCTTCTTCGTTCCATTCCCAATTCTTTACGCTGCTTTCCAAATCTTCATTCGTATCGTCTTTTTCGAGCCAGTGAAAAAACGGTCCTCCCTCTCTGATACGATGGAGAAGACTGGCGTTGTCATCGCTCTCGTCGCATAATTCCTGGTTAGGATCCTCCACCTCTTGCTTGGGATCCTCCACCTCCTGGTTAGGATCCTCCATCATATCCTGCGCGACCTGTCTCGTCCTCATCGCATGAGCATTTGGATCCATTAATTCATTCCGACCAGAATTAACAACAGAAATACTCGTTGGGCGCATAGAGAGTTTTTATGAGATCAGAAACATATTTGATAAATGAAACATCAATAGAGGAGTTTTTTTTTTTGGAGATTTTTGTTTTCGAGAAAAGGTCTGGGTGACGGCAGAACCAAAAGCGGCGACCAAACATGAAGTTCAAACAAGGGGGGGAGTTGTTGATATCGATAACTAGGAAAATGGAAACAAAAACGACGAATGAGCATTTGCCACGAAAATCTCGAGGTGTTAATTTCCCATTGATGTGACGATGAAAGGACGAGAAGTAGGACTCCCCAAAGTAACACCCGACATTGCGGGTGGAGTCAGTGTTTGTATATGCGGGGTAGGCTGGAGAAACAGGAATATGACTTGATTATTTAAACAAGAACAATTGCTTACCGCGAGGGCTCTGATGTTTGGAAGTGGGTTTGGTCCTACTGTTGAAGCTGGGAATGGCTGAAGAAGGACAGGGTTGGAAGTGGAGGGAAAGGAGTTCCGCATATAAATGGGATCTGGGATTCCTAACTCACTAGATGTGGGGCGTTTGTTCGAGTCATGACTGTCGGATGATCGCAATGTCCGCTTGTGAGACGAGCAATATGTAGAAGTTTTTCGCGTTCCTGAAATAATAAACGATTTGAACAAGGCGCTACTAAGCCAAGAAGTATGAGGTTGTGGTAGACTATTCCAGAATTATTCCTAAAATCAGGACGTTCTTCTTCTCACCTGGCGGAAGGCGCGAACTCTGGAACAGACATCCGTAAATGTTTGCTGCAATCTAACTCGGTGTCCAGGCAACCATCGTGCCTGATTGAATCGTTCAATATCATCCAAGGCCTCTGGTGTGATTGTGCACAAGGTCTCCAACTGCAAGGAACAAATTGAGCGGTTGATAGAATGAAAAGTCGCCTACTGTGTCGAACCCTGCGTTTGTAAACTGAGAGGCGATTTCAGTTGGAAGCTTCTGAAATCTGAAAAATTCAACAACTTGAAGACGATCGCGCTCCAAGTCAGGATCTGAAGCAAAGAGACAGAATGCGCTTGGAGCAAACACACAAACCTCCGTTCCATATTGAAGCAAATCCAGCAAGATTTCTCGGATAATGTTTGCACAAGAAGTCAACAATGAAGAAAATAACGTTAGCGGGGTTCTTCTCCTCTATCTCCTGTGTTAATCGTGCAAATAATTGTTGTACTTGGGCGTTGCCGCTCCTGTAATCACGAGAATGAGGCCGCGCATCGCTCGAGAGATCAGACATTGAATCTTCTCAAAAGAAATCCTTGCCGCTCAGGTTTTTCGCCCCTCTAGCAGAATGCATGCAGTCAAACCAGGTCACGGAAATTAATGCACCAAATATAGTTGGTTTCCTGTAGAAATGTGGTCCCACCGAGATGTCTGTCACTGGCCTGGCTTGTTGTGGGCCGCCCCACCGCACCAACCGTATTTTTTGTTTGATTTGAATTGGGGCCGCTGAGAAGGAAATGAACAAACAGAAAATCTTCAGAACTGACTAAGACCCCCTACCCTGAAAAAAAGTGTTCTAACAAATTACCAATCAAATATTCATTCGTATTATTTTGGCCCTCGTGTAATCAATTCTTCTTGACTGTTGAAAAACTCTGTGCTTGGGAAATTGCATGTTCTGATTTGGTGAATAGGAACAATAGATGAGTTGGAGTGATTGATATTCAGTGGCAAATCTCCACATCAGAATCAATTTATCTTCCTTGAGGTACTTTTAGAGGTCTGCCACCTCCCATCAATTCCCAGTCCCCTGATCATATTAGGACGGTCAGTTATCCACTTGCTCATCAATTGGGCGCCACTTTAACTCAAAATTCACTAGGAATTTTTTCTTTGTTTTTGCAGGCGTTGTTGCGTGATTAAATTCTTCTTTTTTTGAGATTACGATCTTTGGCTAGAATTCACTAATGGCCTTGAAACGCATCAGCAAGGTACAATTCATTCATTCAATTTGTTATAAAATTCTTTTAATCAGGAACTCGCAGATCTCAACCGAGACCCCCCGGCGAATTGCTCAGCTGGGCCCGTTGGTGATGATCTATTTCACTGGCAAGCAACCATTATGGGACCTGAAGACAGGTGAGTAGACTCCACGTTTTTCTCCTCTGCTGGCATCCGTATTCAACTTATCACTTGTATTTGAACAAACCATTGATGGTCCAGTCAAATCTGCACCTTGATCCTATTTGTTGCTCAGCCTCTTAGTTGCTCAGCCATGTTTCTCTCCCCCACACAAATATTCCTTCCCTTTCTCTACACAGCCCTTACCAAGGAGGGATTTTCTTCTTAAATATTCATTTCCCGAGTGACTACCCCTTCAAACCTCCCAAAGTCAATTTCACAACGAAGATCTATCACTGCAATATTAACACTGGAGGAGCAATTTGTTTGGATATCCTCAAGGATCAGTGGAGCCCCGCACTGACTATCAGCAAAGTTCTGCTCTCAATTTCCTCGCTCTTGACTGATCCAAATCCCGATGACCCTCTCGTTCCAGAAATTGCAAATATTTACAAAACAGATTTAGAGAGATACAATCAGACGGCCAAAGAATGGACCAGCAAATACGCGTCGTAGTGAAGTGGGGCACCGAAACCTCTTCTTGTGAATAGATGCTCGATTTTGAGAATTGGTGTTCCATTTTCAAACGTTTTGTTGCTTATTTGCACGAGATGTTGCTTCTTTCATTGCAATTCACAAGAACACTTAGTGTTTGAGAATTGGGAAGAAGTGTCCCCCAAAACATCAAGCCTTTCCTAACATCAAATCCAAACATCAAATCTTCCTTTCCATTCTACACGCTCTATTTGAAAGCTTATTGATTGCTTCCATCTTTCTTTTCGTCGTCTTTTTTAGGTTCTGGTTTCGCACCAACAACTTGCTGCAAGGCTTCGAGCAAGCGGGGATCTGTCATGTCGATTCCGGGGAGTGTCCCAAGAATTTGCTGGATTGAGGGAACTTCCGACGATTCCGCATTTTGACTCGCAATTTCTTGTCCCGTCGCCTCACGTGCGGCGTCCGAACCGACAGGAATGACAGCCTCATTCGGCGGAATGATTCCGAGATCATCGCCTGCCGCAACTTCAACAGATTCGCTTGAAATTAGATTAAGATCGTGATCTCTGCAAAAAAATAAAATTAATTAAAAAATTAAGAAAGTTTAATTGGTTTTTCATCTTACGGAGCGGCTTCTTGCTGTGGTTCTGAGAAATCGTTAATTGAGAGCAAGAGGGCTTGACGAAGTTCATCATCGATTCCTTCCATGGCTTCAATTTCTGCGATTGCTGACAAAAAACCGAGAAGAAAAATGAAGAAAGCACCACCCAACTACGTTTGACCACCAAGGGAATGCCATAGAAGTGAAAGGTCGCTTACATGGAGGGACTGGGGCAACTTCTGAACCCTCCGCAGACGGCGCTTGGTCTTGTTGAACAGACTGATGAGAATAGGAGATTAGAAATTGATGAGAGACCTTTGGACTTTCGAAAAAGCGCTTGATTCCATCATTTTTTGAACTTACTTGTTGAGCTGCAGCGGCTGCTTGTCTGTTTCGCTCTTCTTGAAGCGACATTTGTAACGCCATATAGAGTTCTGGATCAGTTGTCGGGTCAACGCCAAGTTCATTCATTACAGACGGCTCAGCTCCAGAGTCATCAGCCTCGGAATCACGCACAATTGGCGATCTCATGAGCTGGAGAATATTCGAATAAAGCAAATAAAGAAAGACCTCCAAGCGTTTCAAGCTTACAATGTCAGAAAGTAATCTGCTTGCATCAACAGGGCACTCAATTAAATTGTTAGTTGTGTTGCTACCGACTGCATTGTGCAGTTTTTGTAACTTTGACGAGTTAAGATCAACTTCACCAAAACTGATAATATCTGAAAATGAGGTATTTGAACCCAATGCGACATAGCCCATCATCCATCCAGCAAGATCAAGATGAACGGGTATTTGAATGAAACGTATTGAACTGACCTAAAGATACATTGTTCTTCTTCAAAGTTTTCCCTAAGAGTTCCAATTGCTTCTCTGAAGCGACCTTTAATAGAAGTTGTGACTTTGAGGGGCACTCATTTTTCAAAACTCACCACTGGACTTCCAACAAACAAAACAATGCGTTGCCTCTGATTTTTGTTCATCCGATGTTTCAAAGCTAATTGGGCTGTTTGAACTGCACGAATAACATCCGCATCCCCTTCTATGGGAATCT
>NW_026578575.1:0-32053 GCF_029603195.1 Condylostylus longicornis
CTATAATGAAATCTACAAAGAGAGTCCCTCACTGTTACAGGGAAGGTGACGATCCGAGGCTCCTGGTTGCTGCCACTCATGGTGGAGCTCACGTCTACAAGGTCGATCGACAAATTGGTAAAAATGCATTTATTCCCATTTTGAAAGATTTGGCTCTGTCATCATCGCTTATTTCTCTAGGAGTTATTCAGCGGTGGTTTGGCTCGATGTTGCGTCATCAGTATCAGTTGTGGGCTTCTCACACGGTTCATCAGTCCATGACTTACGGAATCACATCGCTGGGACGATTGACCGTCCCCGGAACCATCACCCATCTAGAAACGTCGTTTGCGAGAGAGAACCCACGTACAAGAACCTTGTACATGTCCGCAAGTTTTTATGACAAGTACATTGCATTGTGGGAAGCATAGATACAATAAGGAAAAGAACCATCAACCAGCGCATTCAGTCGTCATTCTGTCCGTTGTCTTGCAACATCTGTAGCCCCACTTGCCACTTTTCTGGTCGAAATATGACCCCCAGACGGAACTATGATCGCCGAAATACACGTCCCTCTTGGTACTTCGATTTCGAAATCCTCGGCTTGCGGATTGTTTTGATGCTGAAAACAAAAACCATAGAAAAAGATAAATGAAGACAAAAAAGATCGAGATCCATCGAATAAGGGGAGGATCCTTAGACGACTTGGAATGATTCCCTACCTGCCATCTGTGGGTGAATATTCTACGTAAACATCAGATTGGGACAACAAGGCGGGATCATTCGGTATATTCCCCTTTATCTTCCACTCCATATTTCTCTAACAATTGTTTTCTTTTCAATTCAATTAATTCTTGCTTTTTCCTCGCGTGTTCGTTGTGCATGAGCTCTAATTGCGTTGGCTGGGCTTGAGTATGAACATTAGCATCATGTTTATAAGCGTCCCACGCGAAAATCTATAAACAAAATGAAAAACCTTCCATTTGGGCAAATTGATACATTTGGTCAAATCTATCAATTTGTCGAATCGTCGACTTATTCAACTTACTTCCATCTTTGTGACAATATTCGAGTCGCCACTCTGCCTTGCAACATTATCACCCCTATAGACACCTTGCTCGGCGTCTTTTAAATGCTTGAGTGGATTATCACGCATGCTACGAGTCTTTGGATCATAAAATGCGGAGTTGACATCAAGATTGAAAAGATATTTTGCGGTATCTTCTCTAATCCGCAAGTTCATCATCGTCGTTCTTGTTCGATCATCTTTCATGTTGACAGGGGCGTTTGTTTCGTCAAAGTCTTTCAATTTAACGTCTTCCAAATCGTCATCGTCGTCATTATCGCTATCAGAATCACTGGGAAAAAAAAAAGATGAATATTTGAAGAACATCACAACAACAAATCGTCCACAGAAATTAATCTCTCCAAATTGAACAATCAGAACTTTTACTAAACAATGTAACAAGGAATTTCTACGAAAAGAGCTATTTCTCAATTCCTGCTCCCCCAACCAATACACTCTCATAAACAGTGTCGCCCACTTATGATTCTCTCCAACCCACCTGTCCGAACCGCTTCGTTCCGAACCTTCTTTGTCGTCCGTCTTTCGTTTTTTCCTTTTTTCTTTTTTCTTCTTTAATTCCTGTTCCAGTTCGTTTGCTTTCCGCTTTTTCCTTTCATCATCCGCCAATTCAAAGTCCCTCACAACAAGACGATACGCTTTTGGGTCATAACCACCATATCGATCTCGCTTGCCATCAAAATCAAGAGTAAGTCCTTCGTATTCGGCAATCATTTCATCAGGCCGAATGTCTTGACCTAAAGGGTGAAAAACAAGCGAGTTAAACGCAGAAGGCGCTGGCATCCCTACCCGTCCATCGTGCTCCTTGTTTTCGGGGTCTCTCTGTGCAGTCTTTAGCTTGATGCGTTGCTGCACCGCAGTTCTGGCAAGCTCCTTTTCGGTATTTTGTAGCTCGTGGAACGTCATTGATCAGCCCTCTTTTGTACCATTTGTTAAAGTTGCTAGCTTGCTCAGCTGAAAATCGTTGATGTTTTAAGGACGGCCTGTTACTGCTATCTTGTTGGTTGCTCAGATACCACGGCGCTTTAGCAATGTATTGTGGAATATGGGGGTTGATGTCTTTCCCTTCTTCATCCTTTTCGGCTGGAATTAATCCACTTTTACGAGCCTCCTCAAGTTCGCGTTGCTTCTTAATGTCATCTCGAGTGAAAAATGATTGAGCTGCTTGACTCTCTGCATCCACAACCCGAACGGCCTCACCTCCCACTGGCATAAGGAGCTTAAAAGGTTCACAAAAAAAAACCAATCCTGTACCACCTGGACAACGCTGTCACCATTAGCCCCAATTAATGGTTTTTTGTTTTGCGTAGCGTTGAATCCACCAATTTGAAAAATCTTCAACAATCAATGCACGCGTCTGACCAATCCAGTCCAAATGCAATTTTTTCCAAGAATGTCTCATCTGAAGTTACTTTAACACGTTTTCCTCTTTTTAAACTATTCGCGTATGGGCTGCTCCTGCTTTTCTCCTTGCTTCACAACAACCGAAGGTCGTCCCATCAGTTAGATGGAGCTCCCTCTCAGAACACTCAATCTCAACTCCGCTCTGAATGTGGATCCGTATCTTCCAACTCCTCATGCTGATGACGCTCTCTTCGAAATTTCTTCCCACCAGCAACTCCCTCCCGCTCTCGTACGCCGTTTGCTCGATATGGAGTCCTCTGGTCCTAGAAAACGGCTTCAAACAGCTTCCCTCTACGGCGGAATTTACGACTATGCGTATTATTTCGTCTCTGTATTGGTCGGGACACCACCGCAACGGCAGTCCGTTATAGTTGACAGCGGAAGCTCACTGCTGGGATTTCCTTGCCGCAACTGCGTAGAATGTGGAAATCATATGGATGGAGGTTTTGATTTTACTCAATCGAAGACAGCTCATTGGTTATCGTGTCGGTCTCCCCAATGCATTACAGGGCGCTGTGGATTAGGAGATGTCTGTCCCTATCAACAGAGTTATAGTGAAGGTTCCTCCATAGAAGGCAATTATTTCAGTGATATGGTGGCTCTTGGAGAACAAAGATCGAACAATAGTTTTGTTAGATTTGACCATATCGGATGTCATCACAAAGAAACCAATTTGTTTGTTAGTCAGGTGCGTTAAATGTTCAGATGCATTTCGAAAATAGCATACAAAGTTTGTGATCTCCTCTGGAACACCGAATTTCAGCTTCCGTTTCTCTTTTTTTTCTCAGAAAGCAAGCGGCATTCTTGGTGTTTCGTATCCGAAGCATGGAAAACAGGAAACGCTAATCGATGCACTTTTCAAGTCACCTGACGTCGACACGAAGATCTTCTCAATCTGTGCCGCTGAAGAAGGCGGTTTGATGACAATTGGTGGATTCAATTCCACTCTTCATATTCCTAGCAGAACACAAGGATCGGCAACGTTGCGGCTTTTGGGACTGTCCCAATCGCTGCGATTCGATATGAAGCTTCGAGAGGAGGTTTTAGCAGATAGAGCAAGTGATGACGTTGCGGAACCAATGAGCAGACTGAACGTCTTGTTGGAAGAACATCGAGAGAGACGTCGACGTTTACAGGAGCAGCAGAACAACACTTTGGGACAGCCGTCAGTCGAAGCCACTGCGATCGTTACAGAAGATTCCAATATTGTTTCACCCGGAACAGCCCGTCGTTTTTGAAACCCCCCGTGAGCGTCGCGTGGACTCCGATTACGTCAAGTGCGACATACCAAATCGAGGTCAACGAGGTTTTTGCAGTAGAAGAAAGTGGTCGAGTTGACGATGAAGGTGTTCAAATTGCCACAAGTGCAGATTTGGGACATTGTATCGTTGATTCTGGTAGGTTTCTCATGTGTTGCGTCATTCGTTGATCATCTTGTCCATCATCTAATTTCATCTTTCTCTACTGTGATGCTAGCGTCAACGAATTCGTTTTTCAATTCTTTTTACAATTCTTTTTCCAGGCACAACATTTTCGTATCTCGCTCCACGCGCTTTTCGAAATTTGATGGCTGTACTGCAGCGCTCTTGTTCATCGAAAACGTCCTCATTTTGTGTGTCCCACTCCGGAGCTTCAAATGACGGATTATGTTGGAAGATTGAAACCTCGTCGATGTTCAAACTTCTTCCAAGTTTTTTATTCAAACTCAAGTAATTAAAAAATGGAGAGAACGTTTTCGCTTGAGTTGATTCATATTTTGATTTTAATTCTTCATGCTTCTATTGCACTTATCTTTTTCACTGTTGCAGTTATGTTTTTCATGATTTTCAGGGGTGGGGCGGTAGTCGAGTGGAAAGCCCATTCTTATTTACACAGACGCGCTAAAACTAAAGTTTGGTGTGTCGCTGTGGATGATAATGGTCGAGAATCCTCGATCCTAGGAATGTCATTTATGAAGCACAATAACATCATTTTTGATAGAGAAAGAGATCTTATTGGTAAGTCATGCGGGAATACAGCGACGAAGAAGGAATGAGTAATAAAGCTG
The DNA here is from genome assembly GCF_029603195.1 of Condylostylus longicornis. Classification (NCBI taxonomy): domain Eukaryota; kingdom Metazoa; phylum Arthropoda; class Insecta; order Diptera; family Dolichopodidae; genus Condylostylus; species Condylostylus longicornis. Next base: position 4,515 of record NW_026578575.1, read on the forward strand.
GGAATACAGCGCATATGAAATTGCTGATCCAATTCTCTTTCTAATAGGATTCGTAGAGGCGAATTGTCCGACAGTTGCGGACTCCTCAAGACCACCTCCTCCAACATTCGCTCCAAGTAAGCGCGCTTTTGGTTTCTGGGTGACATCTATGGGACTTGATTTTAGGCTCTCCCTCAACTTTAGGTCTTCCAATCCCAGATTTTGTGACGGAAACTGTCTCAGTAGAGGAGATTGATGTCTCACCAGGCATCGGTAGTAATGCTATAGGTAGGGAGAATGAATGTGACGGCAGTCTCGTTCTGTGGATCCCGATGGATGTCTTCCCGACACTCTATACTCGTTCATTAGAATTTTAATTGTTTAAAATTCCAAGACGTCTTTTTTGTTTTTCAGTATTTTGGGGTTCTGCAGGAATCTTCATGGGAGTAGGAGTTTTAGCGATGGGTGCGATCGCGTTTAGAACGATGGGAAGGCGGCCTCTTGAATATGAACCCATGAACGGAGATTCTTCACGAATTCACGAAGAGCCAGTTGCCATACAAATCGGAGCGCCGGGTCATGATGACGGCCAGCAAAGCTATAAGGACGTTGGTAGGCATGATGACGCCGAGCAAGGCTACAAAGACGTTGGTAGGCAGTTGGTTTGACAGTGCATCACATAACTGTCTATAAGTGTACATATCATCACTGTGTGTATTGTAGTGGGAATTTGATTGTTCTGTTTTTTATTGGAATTCTTTTTTTTCAGATTCCAATGAATCTCAGTACGATGATATTGAGAGGGAGTTGACAGAACTCGAGGCTCGATTGTAATGCCAGCGATGTCCCAAATCTGCTTTATCAACAGTCGCAGAGTCTCTTATTGATTTTCCAAACTTGTGGGAAGGTACAGCGTGTGTGTTCTTTTTCTTCTTAACCGCGACCAAAACTTCGCTTTAGTCCATTTTTGTAAAGGCTTACAGGCCAGTTAAAGTTAGGAAAATGGTAAAAAGGTTCGGTAGGAAACACGGAGACGTACAAAAACACTCAGAAACGGGATTGAGCCAGGTACGCCAGCTTCTTCAGGACAGCCGACAATTTTGAATGTTGCACCTACTGTCCCAATGATGGCCGACGAACCATTGGAAGAAAGTTGGGTGAATCTTAACCTCGCGTCCCAGCACCGCCTTGAGCCGCATCTCGTCAATTGGGAACGTAAGATCTTTTAATTATTGTCTGTAAGATCATTCTCTGATATTCAGCGAGTCAAGCTGCAAAAGTCATTCAAGAAGATCTATTCGATCCAACAGCTGATGATGAGGATGAAGCTTGGATGCAAAAAACCTTCGGTGAGTCCATTTGTGATTTCTAGAGACTCGTGACTTTCTGCAGGTGAAGAAAGAAAGTCGACTGATGCCGTTCTTTCGTGTCCGTTGTGTTTCTGCTCGGTCTGTCACGTCTCGCATCAGTAAGATCGAGTCGAGTAGTATTGATCATCATATAATCATCAATGATCGAAATATAGTTTGTCATCTACTCCATCATCGTTTTAGGGAAGTTCGTCCTTCAAACATAATTTATCGATCATCGGAAGCAACAAACGTTCTTCTTCTCCCTCGAAAACCGGTTGTCGGCACACGCGCTCGTCGTCCCATCTCGCAGGTGGAATCAGTGGGTGACATTGACACTTCCCGATCAGCAAAACGTCTACGCGTCTCTGAAGCAAAGGGTGTTCCTACTCAACTCGAACCACAACCGGAGATGTCACCTATTGCTGACTCCACAGAATCATCAGCAATTCAATGTGCCGTTTGTTTCACAATTCTGGGCGAATATGATCCCTTCTCCTCCCTGTATACATGGAACTCGGTCTTGCCTAGTTGCTGATCAGCTTCGGGTGGTTCAGCTGCATTCCAATGCTAATCAATGTTCGTAAAAGTGAATCTCTGCACTTTCCGTCTGATTGTTGAAGGAGAAGCGGAAAGAAGGAAGATTACTGTTTGGATTCCTAGCGAAGAATGTTGTGGAAGAGAATTCTATCGCGCATTCTGGGTTGCGCGTTCTTGGAAAAAAAGATAAAATGGGGTATTCAAGCAAAAAAAATATATTCAAATTCCCTGCAACCCTCAGCGATGGAAAATCATGCGATTAATCAAACGAACGGTTCTTCAAGTTCTATTGAAGCTTCTATTAAAGGCCCTAAAGCCTCTCTGGAACGAATAGGGAGCACAATTCAAGGTTCATATGGACCTAAACAATTTTATAGATTTACCTTCGTTGAAAAATTGCTAAGATGAGCAACTCGGCAGAAGCGAAGACATATGCAACGAGAAGACTCCATAATATGACATCTCCCGGATAATATCGGAATATGAGAACCCCACATAAATCGGCAACAACTAATAGTGACAGCAACGCTAAATTCATGACCGATAGTCTGCAAATGAGAGGGAGGCAATTGCACGTGAAAGTACACAAACAATCTTACGTGGCACCACAACAGGGAGGTTCTTCTTCGTCCTCATCGGTATCACTTTCTGTAAGCATTCGTCCTGCAAAATGGGACAACACTAAAGGCCCTTCCGACACCAGATTCCCTCTTATTACAGACACCCAAGTGGCATCACTTTGGTATAATTTTCGCACCTATGACTTCAAACAACTCATCTTGTAAATGATCTCGCTGTGCTGCATTAACGCTCCACTCAGCTGAGGTGTCTTCTTCTCCATCGATACGGGCAAGTCCTAATGCGCAAAGATTGGTGCTGTGTTCTAAGTTTGTTTGCCAATACCCGATTTGCAGACTGAGCAATTCAAAATGTTTGGTTGATTTTGCGCCAAAAGTCGTGACCTTAAAATGCAAAGTTTCTGGTTCCTCCGCCAATTGATCCTGAGAGCACGAAATGGATCGACCAGCTAAACGTTGAACCCCACCAGCATTTCCGATGAACAACTGTGTAGCATTGACTGCAACAAGAAACAAGTTCACGTTTTCGGCGGGGCCTTTTTTCGTCTTTGCTTTCTAAACAAATAAAACAACTACGGGGAATTTCTTCATACTCCTGCATCGTGACTGGTTTTTACTGATTGGATGCCATGGCGAAAATAAGGAGATAAACCAGAAAGAAACAGTGCCACTTGTTGAGTGTGTGAACAAACTCTGGAAGTTGGAAAACTTCGGTGCAAAAAACAAGTCAAAAACACGATATCTACAAAATTAGCGAGATTTGCTCTTTTTTTTAACTCCCTGTACTGCCATTACTAGCGCTTTTAATCCTTTGGGAGAAGACTTCTGCTTCGTCTTTTTTCCTTCATGACTTGGAGGAGGAGTCAGTTGATCTTTAGACAGTAGTTCTCGGTGTTTTGATTTCTGTTTTTTGCTTGATTTTGATATTTTAGGTGTTCGAAATTGCTCAGGCGATTCCATCACAGCTACCCGTTTCTCCTTCTTACTTTTTTTCGCTGAGACAACCTCTTGATCTTGCGTAGACTCCTTTTGCTGCTTCTCCTTCCTTTTCTTTAATGGGCTCTCGCGAGCTGGAGCCTTGATTTGAACTCCGTGATTCACCTCTTGCGTTTCTTTTTCTTTCTTCTTTTTCTTTGTGGCCTTATCTATAGTTTTCTCTCGAACATTTGATGGGCTATTTTTCTCCTTTCCAGAATCCTTTTTCTTCTTTTTAAATGAAGAGCTAGGTATCACTTCAACTTCATCTGCTGAATCCGGATCTACTGGCACAACAATTTCCACTGCAGCGGGTGATGGTGAACGGGATTTCTTGACTCGTGATTTCTTGCGCTCAGGGGATGGGGACGTCGGCTCTTCCTGTTCCCGAGATTTCAGTGATCGCTCCCTCTGCCCTGGTTTGTCGTCGAGAGCTTGGTTTGCGGCAGTGTAGAACCTCACAACGCGCTCCGCAACTTCTGCATCAATTTTCGGTCGAACGTCGTCTGCAAACAAGTCAGTTGATAGTGAGAATGTTCGAAGGAAGAGTTTACCCTTTGACGTTTTCCCAGCTTGAGCTTCTCGTATTTGAATAATTTTCTTCATGTAAAGCTTCACTCTATCCAATTCTTGTGCTATTGGATGCTCCGAATAATCAACTCCACGAGAACGAAGGTGTGCTAGAAAACAGAATATGCGTTAGAAAACAAAAGATATGTGTTGCAATAATTGAGGCAGAGCCGAGAAGAGGATGCCAAACACCACAGAGAGTGGAGGATGAGTGTGAAAAAATTATAACGGATTCTTACTGAAGTAGATTGACACAACCGCAAACGCGACGCAGGCGTTGAGCTGCGCATAATCGATAGCTACAGAATCAAAATGGCTTGATGAAATCTGGAACGTTCACACCTGTGAGTTTTTCTTCTAAAGCTTCTATCGATGAGAATCGTTCCTTTATCCGATTCAGATGGTCACCAACAACTTGGACAGATGCTTCAACAGCGTCCAGGTTGCTGATAAAGGGATCCATAATTAATCCAGGACGACCGATCTGTGCCTGCTGTGATCAATCATGCATCTCAACACATGCATTTCAAAATCTTAAGAAATTCTATCCTTATAACAATCTTTAACTGAGGATTTAAATTGTGTTCCTATGCATCTCTATCCTTAAATTTGTTTTTAGGGTCAATCTGGTATACGCTCGACTTTTGCAGGTGCTCAATATCTTCAGAAATCCAAGGGGCGCAAAATTTCCATCTTTGATAGAAATTTGTTCATCAACCTGTTGATCAAATCCAAAAGAAGTCGATGAGGTCCAAATTTACTTTCTGAGATTTCCAAAGGTTTTCACCGACGATGCCTTTTCCAACAAGGGAGTCTCGACGTTCCTCAGCAATGTATCCTGATCTTGGGACATTTCCTGGTGATGAGACCCCGACCGATGAGACTTTTATCCACAGATCCATTGAAAGAAATTCGTCGTCTCGTTCCTCGCAAAGCGGCAGCAACAGAAGACCAAGCAACCTTGTTTGGACGCCTAACAGGAACACTTCGACACCTGGTCGGTCCTCCGGTAATCCAAAGCGTACGCCCGCTCGATTTGGGAATGAGGGATCTGGTGATCGCGACAATGTCACAAGTTCAAACCGTTTATCATCCAAAGCAAAAGTCAATCTACGCCGGAGTATTTTGAAACAATCTGCTACCACAGTGAGAGGTCCTCGTCCAAGTGTTTCGTTTGCCAAACAAAAAGAAGTCGTCACTTTTGCCGCAGAAGAGTTCGGGTCAGTGAGGCGCACATCTCTTCATCCCGAAAACTGTTTTTCTCTCCAGTTCGTCCCTTAGCGGTTCTTCTGGCCAGCCATCTCAATCAACACAATTTCTAACAGATAATATTCAAAAGTTGCCCTTAAGTCCCGTATCAGAAAAGAATGTAGAGAGTTCTAGAGGTTCCTTGCCGTCTTCTCCACATCGACTATCGATCGAAGTGTAAGTTTGGGATCCTACAAAATTCTCCAAGACTTTCCTAAATCATTCCATTTGAGCCAATAGAGACTTTTAGAAATTTGGATTTTTAATAGATCCCTCATCACTTCGTCTTCTAACGGCAATCCGCTTCATCTTCCCCAATTTCTTCTTTCCTTTTTTTTTCAGGCCAGCAAGTCGAAATCCCGACTCTTTGTTGCTCCCCGATAATTATGAAATTTTCGATCATTCCATATCTGACGAGTCCTTCGAATTTGGAACACCATCCTCCCCTCAAGACTGGTCATTCCCAGAGTACGCTTACAAACAAATGACGGCATACTGCAGCTGTTTGGTTTTCTTGCCGTAGATTTAAAGATGTTGACGATCAAAAAGCTCGACGTCGTGGGTCAGTTGTTTCTATCACAAGCTCCCCTGGAGTCTTCTACCCGCGAATGTCTTTGGCAAGTGAAGCCTCATCAGCCTCGAAGCGCTTGAGTACCGGTCTGAGCCCATTCTTATTCAATGGCAACACTTTAACAGAAAAAGAAGATTTCTTAGAACGGGAAACGCGTGCTTCACAAAAGTCACCTTGTGTCCCAAGACAAACGGACCGTCTCCCAGAAGACATTCAAGCGGATATTCCACCAGAAAATGAGAAAAATGACGACGCGCGTGAATCAGCAAGTCAGAAGCGTCGCCAATTTGTTCCGGCCGGTCTTGTCAGCACATCAGGTCGCGCGTCGACACTCGAACGAAAACAAAGAACATCAGTTTCACCTATTCGACGGAAGACAATTGGAGGGCGTGAAGGACTTTCGTCCACAAAGAATCAAAACGTAAATCAGAATGACAGTTTTGATGAAGGAATAGATGGTGGCCTGAGTGTGAATCCCGAATTGGCGTATGACATTGATGACATGACTGGATTCACTTTGGATGAAGACCTGATCAACGATGACTCCTACTCAACTGATGTATCAAATCCTCTTCTCGACGCTCCGCTTATTCCTTCAAGTTTCTCATTATTCAAAAGTGTTGAGCGGACAAAGGAACAGTCTCGTGAAGATCTGCAAGATGATCGAGAAATGAATTATTCAGGTCGACGAAAAACGGAAGGGTCGAAGAGAAGCATCGCCACTCCGCCGCGATCGAGTAATCTTGGGTCGAGCAATGAATTTACAAATAATCAAAACAATCCCAGTGATGAATGCAAAAGCCGAGGATCCCAATTCGTAATACCGCGAATCTCGCTGTCTGGGATCCCACCAAGCTTTCCTTCAGCTGAAAGACGAACTCTTCCGAAGCTAGATAATGACGAAGAAGCTTATCTGTCGAGCGATGAAGAGGAAGACGAAGATGCTGAGGTACAACCGAACCGGAAGGCATCCGAGGAAACATCAGAAAATCAATTGGGACATGAGCAATCATCACTCGAAGATAATCGACTCAGAGAAATGAATCAATTAAGACGAAAAACAACAGGTCCAGAGTCGGCAATACGAGATACTCGATTTCAGAGTGAGGATTCTCTCCGGGAACCATTTCGTCGTACGTCTCATCCTGTCCCACCACAAGCTCCAATGGCTAGTTTCCGTACTCCTCGCGTCGTTAGCAACGGACCATCCCGTGATCAACCAATCGAGCTTCAAGCGTCACCAACAACTGGCGGGGCACCAACCTTGTACACCCCACGGACTGCGATTCGATTACGGGGACCATTTTCTATCATTGATGGCGGAGTTCTTGAACGGCTAGAAGATGGAACAGGTCGTATTACTCCAAGACCGGATACGTTTGATTTGCGGACTGTCCAATTGTCGAGCATCGCAGAAGGAATGAAAGACAAGCAAAGTCGAGAACTCAATCAAGCATTAAGTGCAAACGATGCGGATGGACAATCATTCGCGGGTAAAGCGTTTGGTGTTCAGAGAAGTTCTCATGAGGATGGTATCGATGATGGTATGGATCTATACAGTCATCGCGGTCATCCTCAAAGAATGTCGACGTTACGTGAAGAAGAAAGTGAAGAAGAAAGTGAAGAAGAGGAAGGGGAAATTTTGAATTCCCAAAGAAGAGAAGAAAGGAGTGGTGCTCACAGGAACTCGAAGATTGATGATTCCGTCAATGAATCGACAGCAACAAGACAATCAGTTGTGGCGTCGCGTGGTCGGGCTAGAAGAAAATCATCAAGGCTTTCTGAAGCGCAATCGTCTCGTTCACGACAATCCGAAAAAGCACGTGATTCTGAGCATTGGGACATGGACTCTGGATTGAGAACAGCAAACCGAAGTTCATTCGGTGGATACGATGATCTTCTTCCTCCATTAGATTTGCCACGATCTGGATCAAGTTATTTTCATGAAGATTTTTCATCTTCAGATTCGAGTGAAGACGAAAAGGTTTTAGATCGCACATCATCGATGAGTGAGGACTTGGAGGAGAAGGATCGTCGTGAATTGGAGGGAAGAAGATCAACGAAGAAGAGCGATGAGAATGATCCTCCAACAACGCTGCGTGAACCGACAAGAAAAACGAACGTTCGAAATTCAACAAATCAAAGAGAAATGCAAGAAAAAGACTCGACAGAGAGTGGAGGTAAAACGGTAAACCGTCAAAGCGTCATTCAAAATCAGTCACAAAACGTTTCCTCGGAAACTCCGCCTCGACAATTTCCTCCACGAAATGACGCATCGCGACGGAGCGAAGGATTATTGAAACGTAAATCTCCGAAGCGGTTGAAACGAAACACCGAAGGAATATCGAGCGAAAGACCTTCACAAAACGACATGCCTGAAGCGTTTGCATTTTCACCGACTGATGAAGGAACGACTTCAGCGAGTCTTCTGATTGAGCAACTAAGAGCTCAAAGCAACGCAACAGGAGGACAGCGAGAATCCCAATCCATTGTACAATCCCACACTCTACAATCCCACACTCAGTCCCAATTTCCTTTTGAATCTCCACGTTTCGGATGTGCGAGTGGTTCCCTTCATGAAGACTCCGCCCTTTCTTCGACACTCAACGACTCGACGATGACGTCCGTGTATCGCTCGTCTTCGTTGAGAATACGCCGGAGTGAAGCGAACAAACGTGCGGCTTCTTTAGGAGTGGACAAGCAAGGCGACGTGGGATCCTCAAGATCGCACGCGAAGGACAATGACGCACTTGGAAGAGAATCAATTGACGACGACGGACTTGATGAGGCGCTTGACTCGCTGTCGGTGTTTCGTCGTTCCGAGAGAAAAAGAGAATCAACGATGTCGGAGCGACAACTTCTGGTGGATTCCGCCAAAGAAAAAGATATCGCAGTGAATCTGTGTCGAATTTTTAGAGATCAGGGAATGGACGAGATCACTGCAAGGAAACAAGTTCAACGCGTTCTGCCTGATTTGAAACGGACGGAAAGAGATCGTTTATCTGTTCATCAACAACAGGATGAAGCGACTGAAAGACTGGGACATCGAGGTAGAGAGTCTACATTGGAGGAAGGGAATTTGGGATATCAAGGAAGCGATTCCATATCGGAAAAAGAGAATTTGGGACACAGGGGAAGAGATTCCACATTTGAAAAAGGAAGTTTGGGACGCAGAAGAAGGGACTCCTCTCTTGAAAAAGGGACATTGGGACACAAGGGAAGGGATTCCCTGTTGGAAGAAGGGAATCTCAGGCAAACTCGAAGCTCCTTACGCCGTGAAGAGGGAAAGGAAGGAAGGAAGTCACTTAGAGATTCAGTAACAGAATTGGGACATGGAAGTATTAGAAGGAGGAAATCCTCTTTTGATGATGGGACTCCGCCAGTTCCATCCCATGGATTAGAATGGGAAGAGTTTCAAGAGATTTTCTGTGACGGAAGCTTCAGCCGGAACTTGTTGTCGAATGGATTTCCAAGTTTGGAGCAATTAGCAACAGTTGTTTTCAATGAATTCGGTGATTGTAAAAAAGATGAACTCGCTAAAATTTCCTATGAGTGTCAATCAGAGTGGACGATAGAAGAGTTGATGACTCCACCGATTCTTGACAAGATGATCGACCACTTCAAAAGGAAAACAGAAGCTGGAAACCGTCGATTGAGTGGAATTCTAACGAGGAAAAGAAAAAAGGAGACGGCAAGTCCGTTAATCAACGAAGAGGTCGCCGAGGTTCCAGAGGTTGCAGCTCTATACACGTTTCTCCCATCAATGGACGACCCAAATGCAGCTGAGAAGATGAGCAAAGTGATGGAAGCTGCATGGAATGGGTGTTATGTCTATCATAAGCGTGAAGCATGGATTTCTGTCATGCGGGATTTGTGCGAAAGTTGGAACGACACATTAGAAGAGATTCATACAAAAATGGAAAATTTTCAGTCGACTGATCTCGCAAAGTTGTTACAATTATGGTGCGATCGTCACAGAGCGGGGGACGATGAAGCAGAAAGAGTAAGAATGGATGAGGACGGGGGGCTTGGTGCGAAATTGTTAGATAAGAGAGACGCCGCATTTGGACATTCTAAACTTTTGCTGGACAGAGAGCTCGTCGCTCGCTGCTATTATTTCTGTTTGTCGCTTTTTTTGTTACAGAAGTTGGCAAGTTTTGGAAATTACTTCGATGAGAGGCGCGAATGGATCTACTTGAGAGCTTGTATTCATTGGAAAACTGAAATTAAAGAAAAATTTGAAACTCTGTTTGCATCAAAGATGGAAGAGAGCATCAAAAAATTCTGCGTAGGTGGTGATGAAATATCTTGGAAAAGCTTAAGCAGCTCTGGCTCAAATGCTTCTATTTCAGCTATTAGATCAACTTATGGGAGAAATGGCTCGATTGTTTGAGAGAGAACATGACATTGTGAAAGCAGAGATTCAAGAAATGAATCAAGTAAGAGTCATGATGGGATAGAAACCAACTAGGATTCCCCTAGTAACGGCGAGTGAACAGGGAAGAGCTCAAACTGAGAAAAGAATATTTGTGTTGTAGAAAAGTTCACTTCAAGCTGTTACACAACGAGCAGTGGAGCAACTGAAGCAATCTCTAGCGTTTGACAAACAACAAGCAGAAAAAGAGAACGAAAAATCTGAAAAACGAAAAGGCTTGATCAAGCAACTGAAAGAGAGAATAGAACAGGTGAGGAAACCCAGTGATCAAGGCGTCTCAAATGTCGATCTGTCAGGATTCCATAGATTGTGTCAAAATTGAAAAAGAAATTTCTGATATGGAGCTTGAAATCCAACAAAAAAGAGTTGAGACAGACACTCGAGATACATCTAGTTGCGCAAATGTGTTTCTTAGGATGTTATTCGCTGGAGTACAATTGAAAAAGATGTAGCAGAAGCACGTCAACGCAGTACTGGATATATTTTGAAGAAGCAAGGAATGGATCATATTGAGGTGTCAGTGATACCTCAACCACATCTTAGCTCATTCCAGTTATGGCTTGAGTATTTGAGGTCACGTGAAGTCCAATTTCTCAGTGAACCCGTTCAATGTAATCGATGCTTTCATGTATCCGCTAGAGTTAATAGCTGTTATTTAGAAAAGACGGAATGCAATTCTTTGTTTCTGAATTCACAGATAATCACGAGAGAGAAGATGAATTCAATTCCAATTATGACGAATGGAAACTGAGAAGAGCGCGATTATCTGGAGAATTGGGGGTTCTTGAACATCAATTAACTGTTGCAAATATTAAGGAAAAGTACTCCAGTTTGTTGCACCTAGGGGTAACAACTCAATGATCTCGCGGGGTTGATGTGAATTTGTATTTCAGATTCCGATTCGAACAACAATCCGTGTTTGGTGGAGACTTGATCTCGCAGGACCTCCATCGTCAGCCTTCGACGAATCCGTACCAGAGAGGCCTTCAAAAGATCAACAGGGTTCATCAGAACGGCTACTTTATGAAGGAATGAAAATTCAGCTGTCATCCAATCTGGTTGATGATATCACACAATACTTGACACCTCCGCTCATGATGCTACACCCTCAGTATGATGAATCGCAAATTGAAGATGATCAACAATATGAGGAAGTGATGGAGAATCGAAAGAGTAAGTCTAAACAGTTAATTTCAATAATTCTCCCCGTCGGTGAGATAGAATGTCAGTGAGATAGAATGTCAACCTGATGAACGTCTCAATGGCCATGAATATCTTTTTTATCTCATTTTAGATGGCTGTTTCTTGTACCGGCGCTACATCGTTGATCAGGCTCTAGATGTTCCAATTCGAGCCAGCTGTGGGCGTTTACTCTTTGATTGGGAAATTCGTCGTCGGCTTTTCGAATTCGTACAAAGGCGAGTTAATGAGAAAATTTTTAAAGAAATGCAAGTACGTCACGGAAATAAAGGGAATCTGAATTTTTCACTGACTGATTTGTTTTCAGGAAAAAGAATACTTGAAGCCCAGTGATTTGAACGCCTTGTTGAAAAACATTAATCCGGATGAATGCACTGTGATTCCAGCAGAATTGTTTTCTCCAAAATTTCCATCAACGTTGATCACTGATGCAATTGCATTGTGCATCCTTCATGTGCGTTGCATTGAAATGTTGGTGGAGCAAGAAAGAGAGTTATTGAAGCGTTATCCACCACTTGGAGCCCATGGTGGCGCCGAATTAACGTGTACGTGATAGGAATCTGTGTTCAGTCGGATAGAATAGATATTCGTTGAATAGATACTCGTTAAATAGATATTCATTGATACTCATTGAAGGGATATTGACTCTCAAAACAGATAGTTGTCGTATTTCTCAACTTGTTTCTTCAATTGGGGAATTGTGATAAATAAGAGATCGATTGACAAAATCAATTCAAGTCGACAGTCATCGATCCATTGTTTCTCGTAGACATAAAAAAAGGATCCCCACTTCATGACTATCGAGATCCCCCACTTGATTCGAATGACGTTGAATTCTGTCAAGATGATACAGTTATCTTTCATGTCGAATTACACAACAAAGCTCTTCGAAATCGTGTGGATGAAAATCAACTGGAAAAAGCAACGATCATGATTGTGGTACGTTCATATAATAGCGTCACAATGAAGAGTGACCCGAAATCTTTTCTGTATATTTTCAATCTACATTCTCTTTAATTGAATCGCAGTGTAGTGTGGGATTTAGTATTGCGACCAAATCATGGATTTGCGGTATTCGTGAAAACAAATCGACTGTCCTTGTGAGCGAGGATGTTTGGGATTTGACTGATGACGAATTAGAAAATCGAATAGATCTGCGCGATAGAATGGTGGATGTTATGAAACATCGCATACAAAAATGGAAGTGAGTTGATGAAATTGGGACAATGATGGAATTGGGACAGAGAAGTTAGATCGAATCGAAGACAAATTTTTGGCATTTTTTTTCAGAACGTTTCAAAGAGCTCCACAAGTAACAGATTTGGCGGAGCTCATCACAGAGATTGAAATTGCTGGGAATTTTGCTCCAAGAAGTACAAAATAGATAAATTCGGGTGAACTAGAGTTTATAAATTCAAATCGATCTTTTTTGTACGAACAAAAAAATAGGATCATTAGGGCGAAAACACAGGCAACTATTGATGGGACCTCTTCTCCTCAGTTCGTGGCCTTAGTCACGTTTGGGTGTGGCTGTATACTTAAGCGATGATAATGGGCTAGTTGACTATCTAACGCCCCTTTGTCCCATTCAACATTCAATCTAACGGCATTCCCCAAATAGTTTTATCATCATCATTCCACAGCGTTTATGTCCCAAATGGCTTCATCATCCAACCAACCGATCCCCTCGTCATCTGCTGCAGTCTTTCGCGGGGGGCTGCCTGCAGCAGGCGCGAATGGTGTTCACGGCCTCGGTTCGCCGAAGTCGTCTACCTCATCGTATCGAAGCCTCAGAACGCGCGGAACGGAGTCCAACGTTCCACCACTGTCCCAAAGCATGTCTGGCACTTCCCGCCTGACAAGAGCGACTGGTGCTGGGGGTCCGAACCGTATTCCTGGCGGAGCGACATTCGGATCTGAATTTTCTTCAACGGGAATGGGAGACTTGCACGAACCGTCGGACGCGCTGCGACCCCCATTTGCTAGGCCGGAAGAGTTTGAAGATATGGTTGGTGATTTACGGAGGGTGTTTATCGGATGGTTAAAAAAGACAGAATCTGAATTGCGAAAAGAACGAGAGTCAATCATCTCAGATAGAAAGTCATTTGACGAAGAAAAGAGAAAAGCTTGGAAGGCATTTCTAGTTGAAAAACAAGCAGAATACGAAAAACTTCAAGTGAGGAAATGATCAGCACGTTGAGACTGTTACATCGTCTTGTGATGGGCTTCTGGTATCTCACTTTCTAATGTCTGAGATTTAGCTCTCACTGACAATGATGTCGTTGCTCTAGGAAGAAAGAAGGCGTGTTGAAACGGAATCAGCTGCGACCATGAAGCAAATTGCTGTGGAACGAGAAGACGCACGTCAACGAATAGTCGAAGAACGCGAGCAGTTCGATGGAGAAAAGGACAATTGGAAGCGGAAGATGCTGATGGTAAAGCATGGGGGACATTGGAATAAATGTTGGGGGGGATGAATTGGAAATAGGGGTCGATCATTGAGTCCATATTATATTCGTCGTCCCCACTTTAGGTATCATTGTCTTCTTTTGTGATTTCTATTCGTTTTTAGGAACGTGAAAAGTTTCTACAAGAATTTGACGCATTTGAGGAAGAAAGACGGAAAATTCGGGATACGAACATCGCAGTTCAAACAGTTGTCGACCTTAATGTCGGTGGTGTCGTTTTCGAGACGTCTCGACTAACGCTAGTACAACAACAAGGTGAGGATCCTTAATCACGACAAGCAGGGACATCTGTAAACCCGTCAACTACCCCGCGACAAAACATCTCCATTGTACCTTCACATCATCATCAACACATCCATGCATTGAATATCTTTCAGGGTCTTTCCTTGAATCGCTTTTGAATGGTCGTCATCAAGTATCGAGGGATCGGCATGGACGAATATTCATTGACCGAGATTCAGAACTCTTTAGAATCCTTCTTCAATTTTTACGCGATCCTTCAGTCCCTCCTTGTCCCAGGTAGCCATCAACCATCCGATTAAATGTCCTTCCTATCATCTCTTTATACTATCTCACTCTCGATTCTTCAACACACCGAATACTTCTAAATTGCAAATCTTTTCTTCAGAGATTCCGCTGAAAGTTCTGCTATTTGTAGTGAAGCTTCTTATTACGGTCTCAAATTCTTCCCATTCCCTCTTGGTAATGTTTGCATTGCTGCACTTCAACAGAGCCCTTCGTAGAATTGTGACGCTTTTATTTTGTTGTTCTCTGAATCAAATGGTGTCCTTGTTCCTCCTCAGTTTTTGCTCTGGGTGGCCACAATGGTGTGGACCATCTTAATACTGTCGAAGTTCTTGATATAGCGCAACAATGTTGGCGTCCTTGTTCACCATTAGAAACCGGTAGGATGATGATTGTATATCTCGATAACAATTCTATATCTCGCAGCTCGAACATATTTTGGATCAGCATCGAGTCAAGGTCGTTTATATGCCTTCGGTGGTCAGAACTTCGATTACAAGGCGTTATGTGATGCTGAGCAATACGATATTCTGCGCGATAAATGGGTTCCTGGTGAGGCTCTGCATTCGAATGACGCTGGAAGTGCTTGATAACAAACTGAGTAAAAGTCTCTCCTTCATTCGTCTTTTGTTTTTTGTATTTCCTTCTTATTTTGTCCCTTCCCTTTTTCCCTTTCTTCGATGTCTTGCAGCTCCAGCTCTGAATATTCCTCGAAGAAATGCATGCGGAGCTTCGTTGGGAAATCGGTAATTCTTGTCGAGTGATGATCCTGTCCCAAGTCTTTTGTCCGTTCCTGTGTTTCCAGAATATTCGCGCTTGGAGGATTCGATGGAACCAATATTCTTTCTTCTGTTGAAGCTTATGACCCTCGAATAAAGAACTGGATGGAAGTATCGCCCCTGATGATTCCAAGATCTTCTGCAACATGCTCGGTCTTCGGTACGACGCGCTAGGAATAGAAACCATAGATAATAAATACGTTAAGAGAGTGGGACAGATAATAAATACGCTACAACAATGGGACAGTTCCATGGTGGATCCCTTCTAGGTGAATCTCTTTATGTTTTTGGTGGCACAACGGGCGAGCGTCTTCGGTCTGTTGAAAGGTTCGATCCCAGAGCAAATAAATGGGAGTCCTTACAACGGGACATGATTGAAGTAAGATTGAATCATCACTGAAGACGTTGGACAAGTCCCAAATATATCAACCGAATTGTCCCACATGCAAATATATACAAGAGAAATTCGATTGCTTGTGTGTCATTTCAGGTTCGCTCTGCAGCGTCCTCTGCAGCCTACTTAAGTACATTATTCGTCATGGGTGGTATGGACAACGGACACCAGATTCATTCGTCTATAGAGTCCATGGACTTGCATTCGATGGTATGAATTGTGAAGGGCTCCAGTTACAAAGATAATTTACGCCTGGTTTTGTTTCAATCAACAGAAATGGATTTTCCGACGGCAAATGCCCCAACCTAGGATGGACGCTGCGAGTGTCGTTGCGTCTGACTCGATTTTAGTTGCAGGAGGACAAAACGAAGAAGTATTGAATTCCACCGCATTCTATCGTGCAGATGTCGATGAATGGACGGAAGGTGCGTTAAATAGAAATTGTTTCACTCCACAGGGACAAGAGTCTCATCCATTCCAATTCATTTCTCCATAACGTGTTCAAATTGTATCGACTGCCTTCTTCAGGACCATCTATGCTATTCCCTCGTTATGGCCACAGTCTTTTAGTGTCGAATTTGTGACGTTTTGAGGTCTTTGTCATTTTTCGCGACGCCCCTGTATTACCTAGCTGTATTAACGCAAGCATGTCGGTCAAATTTTGACGGCTTAGGACAAACTCAACCACAAAAAGGAAAAAAAACACCCCATTCGTTACTCAAGCGGAAGCTGATACAGAAACATCTCAACCGCCAGATGACGTTGACGAGCAGGAAGGCGTTGAAAGTGCTGGAGAACTTCATGGATGCCATTCCTGGAATTGCAAGCACTCATCGAGACTGAGAGAGAGATATTCGAACATACCGAATGATAACTTGCTGAAGCAGATATTGAATCCAGGATGGCAACCATTCAATGGGCTCAACCACGCGGTACACATCAAAAAGTGATTGTAAGGAGAAACAAGCCTAAAACACATCAAAGCACGAAAAGAATGAAAATTGTCTTTGTAATCTATGAGCAAAATATCCCCTTGATTACCGATGAAACAACAATAAGAAATTCCGAGATTCTGTTAAGTGAACAATAGATCTTGAGTAATTCCCACCATGCCTGGAAAGAATTTTGAAACACATCGTTGAGTCATGAACACAAAAGAATTTCGAAACACGTTGGGTTGAGCGATTAACATACTCGATTGCAATGGCGTCGGACCAAAACCCTTCTGAAGGCTGCTTCTGCCTGACTGAAATGGAGGGTTCGTTGACACAAAAGTCCCCTGCAAGGATGGAGAGGGAATAGTAAACAAGGGGGAGGCAAATGTTTCGCACCAAATGAGCCACAATTCCGCTGAAGTTCCTGATGAGTCCGTTTTTGCTTGAGGGGGAAAACCATTTTGATCAAGAATTGACGAAACAATTCTCTGATCAGATTCTATACGATTCAAGATTGAGAGAAATTTGGGACAGCAACTGGTCGATTCTTGAAGATGATAAAGACTTGTGGGATGAGCATCTTGACATGAAGGAGTTAGATGAGATGAGGATTGTTTAAGCTGTTGCGATAAAGATTGTAAAAGGCGATAGACATGACGATCGACAATGTCTGAAGGTTTGGCAAGATTGGAAATAAGGATAACAATAGTTGAGCATGAAGATAACTAACAGTTATAAACAATAAATGAACCTCTACCCGTAATCAATGACCTGCAATTTTCTCCCAAACGCCGAAGGATCGGAGCTGTTTTAGCTGAGATTCGAGCAATGGATGATGTACTGTAGGTCGGGGAGTGGATGGCCCCCAATTGAGATCTAATTGATTGCTTGATCCTGAAACGATTTCGAGATATTCATCGAGGGAAGGATTAAGGCCAAAGCCAGGCCCGAGCCCTGATGAGGGAACGAAGAACTTAAGAGAAGCGCGACCATGCACTACCGAACATTTTGTCTATTTACGATGACAGAATACGGCGTGAGTTGTGCTACTGATGACTTAATGACACTCGTTGCGTTCTTCGTACCAGAATGTCGCAACGGATTTTGGGCTACTGGAGGAAGAACTGAATTGTTTGAACTTGAAGACTGTGGACGTCCATTAGATTGATGGGATGATTGAAATTCTAAAATTCGATCAGTTCTCTCTGTTCGTGTTGAACCGCGAGATTTGTCGCTATCGACCGGCGAAGCGCTCGTAGCTGTTCCGTCGTCGCTGGTCGACATTTGAGAGAAACTTTCTTTGGGATTTGAACGATTCCCGTTACAGTCGTTCCTCATTAACCGCCTTCGCCGTTTTTTTTTCGCACATGAATTTCCATCTTAATGAGCTTAAATTCTGCGCATAAAGCGCGTCTCTATAGAGTTTCTCGGCTTCCCGATCGATAGAGCGCTTTTCAGCAGAATCGTCTTCGGTGTTTGATGAAAACGGAATCTCTTTTAACCACCAAGAAGAGTGTTCCTCCCTTCCCTGTTCCAAGGCGTGTCTAGATGACGGCGCATGCAATGTCACGTCCCAAGGATCTATCCATAGGGGTGAGTAGAATCCGTTTCCTACAAGGTTAACAAGGGTGCGGTTTGTATTCTCACAATCATCGGAAAACTAAACTATTGGGACAACCTAACAATCATCGAATAATACCTCTATAGCGAGTGACAGTTTCAGTCAGTTTGGTGAAATTTGGAATCCATGTTGCTGAAGGAGTTTGAAATGGTGTAGAA
Organism: Condylostylus longicornis; assembly: GCF_029603195.1. NCBI lineage: Eukaryota > Metazoa > Arthropoda > Insecta > Diptera > Dolichopodidae > Condylostylus > Condylostylus longicornis. The sequence continues at coordinate 22,840 of NW_026578575.1, forward strand.
GAAATTTTAGATTCTATGTATGGAATCAGACTCTAGTGGATTCCTACCTTTCAACGATTTGTGGGTGCAGTCACATGCAGCATCCAGTGCTCGAAACGCCTACAAGGATGGAAGTATCCAATTCAGCCAACCAGACGGCCGTGATGTCTATAAAAAATCGATCAGCTGCTCCTCACTTGAGCGAATTCACCAGACTGCAAATGACAGTTAGCGAGACCAATCCAGGAATTTGGGTCATTGGGACTCGCAGCGACTGTTTGCTGAGCCGCCCGTTTAGCAAGCTCGGCCCTGGAGAGATCGGAGAGTGTCAGAAAGGGATTTTCTGTCGGACTCTTACAACTCCGCAGAATCGCGATCGGTAAGGGAAGGGACCCATCGATCTGTGGATTTTGTAGAGATGGGATTGTCGAGAGGTGTGGGATTGTCGAGTGGCGGAAGAGGGGTGGGATTGTCGAGAGGTGGAAGAGGGGTGGGATTGTCGAGAGAGGGACAGCTCGGAACCATTCCAGGAATGAGACATTCTGATGATGATGGTTGTGAATGTCGATGGATCAATGAGAGCAAATATGTTTCCCAAGCTAATGCAGTTGTGGATAGAGGATCATCAGAAATTGCAAGAATAGCGTATTCGAGTGACTGGGGAATGTCACCTGAAGAAGAGTGAAGGAATAAAATCCAAGAAAGTGGCACGAGAAGCTGATGTTGACGCTCCGTGAGGCAAAACTCACCCAGAAGCCCAAAAAGAACCCTGGAAATGTTGACGCGAATGGTAGCTGGATCTTGGGACACCACTGGCGAAAAATGAGAGTTGAAGATATGTGTATATATATACAAAGGATAATTGAGACATTCGTACGTGATTCTGCGATCCCAATGAAAACATTGGGAACAGTAAAGTGACGATCCAAGACGTGTTGCATCAACAATTGAAGTGGGAAGTTTGGATCTGAGATTTGAAAAAATCAGAAAGGGAAAGAGAGATTGCATGGACGTCCATGACTTTCTATAGAGATGCCGAGTGGGTGAATCCACACCTGTTGGGTAGAATGGTGGAGTTTTGATTGTCGAGGAAAGGGGTGCAAAACGCGTAGAAAGGGAAACAAAGTGACTGTCGTGTTCGAATCCAGGATAGAAACGAAGGTGTAGACTGGTTGGTTGAGTCGGACTCCTGCAGGTAAATTGATACTGTGTGGAGAAAGATAAATGGCGCAAATAGGATGAAAGACCCAAAGAGTCCCAAAACTCTGTCCGTTTAATTTCTTGATATCGATGCCTAAAGAAAAGTGCAAGGAGAAGAAGATGACCGTCAAAGTGCGTACAAAGAGAAAAGAAGAAAACAAACAGAAGAGAGGGAAGTTTACTCAGTAGAGAGTGATCGTACTTTTCGCCTGATGGGGAGACGCAATAGACTTCAAGCGCTGGGACATCTGGTGGTCGTGCTTCTTCAAGATGAACAACAACTCGGACATCAACGTTGAGATAGCTGTTGAAACAGCAAAAGACTCCACGAAGAACTTTAGATTCAAAAAGGGGAGAAGTTTGATTCTGGAGTGGGCGTGATTTTGATTGCAGAGAGTCTGAATTGGTGGAAGACGTTGGGTTGAGTTGGTTCTGTTGGATTCCGTTGTTCGATGGATGAATTTGTTGCGAGGAAGGAAATCGATTACAGCGATTTACAAGATGCATAATGTAGGAAGAGATAGAAGCAACAGAGCAACAATTGATTCCTGAAACGAAGCTGGAGGAAAGATGAGGAATGGAATCTCACGGGAATGATGAAGCACTCGTAAACTAAGGACTCCCACTCAAATTGAATGGGAATGGAGGGAACGTACTGAAAGGAAGGGATCCCAGAATTTCGAGCGCTGAAGGTCGAAAGAGTTCGATCATCTCCAAATCCCAATGAGGTTGAAGTTTCAGGAGGGACAACAAGATTCGCTACAAGGTCGGAAAGACTTGACACATATCTTGAAAAATTATCAAGAATGGAGAATGCGGGTGTCGTTTGAGTGTATTCTTGGGATCTTGTTCTATAGACGTAGCACAAATCGGGAGGACCAAGGGATCCTAGAAAAACGCAAAATCGAAGTGATACATATGAGCCAGTACTGGAGAAAGAGATGCCAACAGAGATAAAAGACAGATGGTACATCGATTGACGAATTTCAAGATGTTGATGGCTCCTAATCTCTCACCCTCCAATTCACCATTGATCAGCGATGTTGTCCTCAATTTGATTGTAGATTCATCGGGATCATGATATTCAAAAACGTCATCCAAAATCCCCACAGCTCCGTCACCATCTGGGAATCCCATGATGCGCGAAACCAGAAGGTCTAGATTTCAGAAAAAGTTGTAGTTCCATTTTCTATTGAAACGGAATCGATTGAAAAGATAATTCGATAAAAACGAATATCTTTTTTGAAAGGGATTTCTTCCCTCCTTCCCGCTTCCATTTCTGTTCCAGCCAGGGACCTGCAATCAGTTGATCGAATCGTTCAAATTCAAATAGTCCTCAGAAAGTGACAGCGAATGCTACGTTCCATAAAACGGGGGGATTCCGAATCTATTCGCGTGTTCTGTTAGACAGAGAATTAAGTTCATTGGCTTGTTCGGTTTGCAAAAATGTGACTTCAGATTCTCGAAAAACGCACGATTACGTATTAAGAATAAGAGCGAGTCTGCTGTGGGAAGCACTTGATGCGTATTTCCCTCCCATGGCACCATCAACAGACGAACATACCTTGGGAAACGACCTCCTCACTGCAACTCGCTTGGTGGTCCTCTTTTTGAAATGAAGCTGCCGCTATTTCAGCGGCCTCATCTTGCAGTAGTAATCAAATGGTTCAGTCGTCAACTCGCAAAGTTGTCGAATGCTTTTTTCTATCAACCAGGTTTGATGCGCTTCGCCAATACCACTGCTAATTCTTTCATCACATTATCCCATCGTGGCGGCTCCAGATGTCGAATATCGCCATCTGTATCGAGAGTAAGAATCGCCCATTCTGAAAGACTCCAAGGCTTTGGAGCCAAACGTTCAGCTGGTGGTGTCGCAGAATGCATCGCATAAACTGCAGAATTTGGTGGTCGTTCACTTCTTGCTATAAGCGATGGAAATTGGATAAATGCACCTCGGGATGGTTGTTGTGGTTGATCGGGCTGCCCTGCTAATCGCGCAGGAGGAGGAAACGAGTGATTGTCATTACCAGGTGAAACGAACCACCAGCTCATCGCTGACTTTAAATATTGAGAACTTTCAAGTTTCAAGAGACTGATTGCCCCGATGATCAAGATGATGTGATGTCCCATGAGTTGACGCTCTTTCAACGAAAAGCGATCAAGAGGCGACTCTGGAAAAGAAATGAGTCGAAGGAAGGAGTCGGAAGCAAAAGCGTACTGGAGTCGCTCCTGGTGGATGAAGCCAATGAACTTGGGGGGGGCTGTTTCTTGTCAATAGGGACAGCCAGTGATGACAATTTTTGCCCTGAAGTGCGTGCTTTGAGCGCTTCTCGCAGTTCATCCATTCCATTTCGTTTGCTTGTTTCAAGTTCTCTTCTGGTTTTCATAATTTTCTCAATGACGCGCGCTGTTTTAGGATTCACTTGTTGTCCGGCCTGTTTCATCTCACACACTGTTGGCAGCCTCCCCACTTGAGCCTTACGTAGTCGGTCCATATTCGAAAGCTGTCCCGATGGCGCGACGTCTTTAACGACGGTCACTTTCGGGAGAGCCTGTTGAACTGTTGGATCGAGCGACGGAGAGACTTCTAAAAAAGGTTCTTGTATCTCGACGGAACTACTCTTGTTTAGCGGAGGACGAGATCGATGATCACCAGCAGAGACGAGGGACGCTTTGATGGAATATGTGAAAGTGTGATGAAGTAGAATTTCGCTGATATAGTCATCAATCCTGTTGAAGAGAAGATGGATCATTGTTGTCCCAAAAGCATCAACAGGGGATTTTTGTGTATGCCGCAGTATTGCGAGTTGGGGAAGATTCAAGTAAGAGACCGCCATACTCAAGTCGTTCAATGTTGAATTATCAAGAGCATTAAAAGAGGTCTTTCCATTGAATAGTGAGGTTAATGTAGCTTTTAGTCGACCGAAACGAAGCTGATTATTCGGTCCTTCATCCCAAGTATCGAGAAAGAGTCGAAGTGGAACGTACGGAACCAAACCTTCGAATTTCTGAATCATTTCTAGTTTTGAAAATTCTTCGTGCAGCTCATTTAATTGTGTTTCTTCATCACCCCTTCTCGTCAATCGCAAAAATGGAAGTTGAAGAGATTTGCACGGCGAGGAAGCGCGGCGTTCTGGTGATTTGAGTGTCTCTGGGTCCTCAGCCACTTCAAACTGGGAAAGCTCTGAAAGATCCCATGAAATCTTTTTGGACGACTCTTCAGTCTGATGCGGTCGAACATGAAGATTGACAAACCACCCGAGGCCAGCCTCCAAAAGCCCGCGCTCAGACGCTCGGAGGATCTCCACCCTTTGGGGAGTTTGTGGCTTCAGACGGCATAGAGGAAAGAGTTGTTCTCTTGCATGATCTTTTTTTGTTTTGGGTGGACCGATTGATGGAATTGTATAATTGGATGGCAATACATGTGCAATGCGCCGTCTTTGGTAACGCCTTGACATTCATACGAATCTGGAACAAGATCTGTTTATCAGGAGATATGACACATTGAATACACAAACACGGAATCTATTTCCATAATAATTTGGTTTCAAAAATGAGTGTGGGGTTGTTGTTGTTTGTCAACATCAGCAAAAAAACACAAATCTCTGTGCGTGTCCGATTCCAAAAGAAGCAATATTTTATCGGACAGCTTGCTTTTTCGCTTGTTCAGTCCCAGTCGACATTCCCGTCGATGAAAATGGACGCTTTCGTGAAGCTAAACGTCCTCCTAAAGGAATGGGCCTAACCCCAGGAGGAAACGCCCCCACGTCGCGAATCGTTCCAGGAGGCAGAGACGTCACTATCTTCTGTTCAGCGGACTGATTCGCCACATCACGCCTTTTCTCTACCTTATTGTTTGCTTGAAATGAGGATTGTGCTTCTGTTAACCTTCCCACTCTCAGAACACCTTCGACCGATTCCTGAATCACTTTATTCGATTCTAATTCATCACTACGTATAACCTCTTGGCATGAGGGACATTGACCAGCAACATTATTCCTATCAGCACTACTAACACCACCACCAGTGTCACTGCCTCGAGAGGCAGGTCCACTTCTACCAACTTCGTCTTTAGACGCGGAAGAAAGTCTGGAATATAAACACCTTCTACAAAACGTCTCACCACAACAAGGTGTCAATACAGCATCGTTGAATAACAGAGAACACAACGGACACCTGAGGTGGCCTGCTATCGCAGCGCTTGCATCACCAAAACGCTGATGCACCTTGGACTCGACGGGTTGGGCAATGGAGGCGCTTGCGGCAGTCGCGGTGGGCTTGAGAATGGCAAAGGTTCCATCTGGGACAAAGAGAGAATGAAAGTCAATCAACCATAATGGGATATATGCTGCATATGAAAAAAAGAAACGTCCTGGTTCGGATAAAGCTTGTTTTCTTTCATTGAGTGCATGACAGATGCACATTCTAATACAAAGTTCTCAAGAGTGAAGACGAAAGAAGCAAAAAAAGCACTAAATAACACTTCTATAGAGTCATGGACTATCTTCCAACCTGGTAAACTGTAGACATCACATTTGCATTGGGCAATCTCATCCTCGGAGATCCTTTGTAACCAGCTGCGTGGCAAGCCAGTTGATGGTTTTACTTTCTTCTGCCTTTTTGGATCATTTCCCTTCGGACAATTGCGGATATGGTGACCTTTTTCACCACAAATATGACAAACATAATTCGCATGAACGGGAACTATGGCATTTGGTGGTCCGGTTCCTCGTTTCATTTCAAACTGTCTCCCATTGCTAAAAAGACGAGGCTGCTGAGAATACGATTCCTTCTCCGAGTCCTTCGACCAAGTAAGATTACGGTTACGGTGATACCGGCTTGCTAGACTGTCTCTGGGACGGTGATGGTCAGATCTAGAACTTGTGACCTCATTCGATTGTTGTTCCAACATAATTTTACGAATTTTCAACTGTTCTTGTTCAGTCTCTTCGTCATCATCATCCTCGTCAAAGTCAACAGCGGGATCAAATGCCCCCTCCTTGCTATGAACTCCTTCAATAGGGTGCGAAACAGAAGAGGACGTTAGGTGGGACTGGGATGATGGACGGGAATACAGGGATGGGGGTTCGGATGATGAAAGCGAAGAGGACGACGACGGGTGAGAAGACGCTGTTTCTGATCTCTCTGGATTTGTCTGACGTTGGGACGTCAACAGAGGAAGGCTATTGTCTTCATCATCACTGGATACTGGCTCCAATCCAGTGTGATCAATTATTGAAGAAGCTTTGCTAGACACGGCTTCGGCTGATTTTGCTTCAGCTACACGCTCTTTGGCCTGACACTCTATAGCTGCCTTCAAGAGAGACTTTCCATACGCGTATGGGACTCGAGAAACAAGCAATTTTTGACCCTCATTAATAACGATATTGTCTGAACAAACGTAACGCGACGACCGCCCCTGTTCGTTCAATTCATAAACAACTAAATCCAATGAAGATGGGATTGAGACGATTTTCTTCAATTGACTCCGAATATCGCCAGCCGAAGCAGGGAGTTCTGTTGAAAGCTCTCTTAGTGTTGATTCAGAAGCAAACCGATAAAATATCTTGCTTCTCATTTTTCAACTGAGTGACTAAAACTCGCATGTCTGTGTCCTTTTTTTACTGTCCCAAAGTGTGTTACAATATAGTTGAGTCACATAATGGAAAAACAATGACGACTAAACAGACCCTGAACAAATGTTAATACAAGGATACTCAGTAATCAATATAAGAAAAATGAAGCAGAAGTAGGTAGTCGATGGAGTAAACGTCCATCAAAAGTAATCCATGAAAGCAAATGGCAATTAATGCCATGGACAAAACTAAATAACAACTAATAAGGTCACATCATGGAATGTTGCGATTTTTTACTCGGACTTCTTCGCGCCAGCCAAACTACGCGGAAACGAAGCCTCTTCGAATATACCCGAAAAATGCCAAAAGCATTTCTGATATACTTCTTCGCTTGCGTTTCAGAGCTTTGCTTTTCCTCACGAGACGTTGCAAACTCACGACCAGAGGATCATGACGCAAATGGTTCTCAACGAGCTCCACGAATTTTCTCTGGTCACCAGTTTTTTCCGGAACCATCTTTTCGAGAACCGCTAAACGTCTTTGAGCCTCTGCCTCAGTGAGAGATGCACCCGCTGTTTGTCTTCCCGTGATTGCGAGGATAATGTCATTCTCATGATCAGAGCGATGCACATACTTCTTCAGAACTTCAACAGCTTCAGGGACGGCCATTTCCAATGCAACGTCCCACGCCATCTTCATCAGTTCTTTATCGGACTTCAATACGCTCACTGCGCCTTCAGCACATCGCCCATCCTTCAATCGCATCACCATATCAAGTGCGACTGAAGAGCTCGCGGCAGGGGATCCCGTTTGTAAAACTTCTTGAGCGGCGCGCACCACCTCCTCAGGAGTTTCTTCGCGCTTAATTAGTCTCGTTGGAACAGTCGCAGGCTTCGGCTTCTTGACAAGCTGCGCTCTCGCATCAGCTTCTGACGATTTTTGCAATGCCGCAACAATTCCCGCATATTCATTTGCGTATGGGGCACTATTCTTCGAACGAGAGATGATCATCTGGTCAACCGTGAGCATCGGATTAAGATATCCCGGTTGCATGATGCGGATTTTCGGATCTGCACCGACTTCCATTAGAAACTGAACCAACCGACGATTTCCAACAAAGGCACCGACGAGCAATGGGCTGACATTTCTGGGAATACTTGGGAATGGCCACGGGCCTTGAACGTCATCAACTTCGTTGATGTCCACTGCCCGACGTCTGATCATCTGTTTAAGCAATCGGCGCTTCTCACTTGTATTATCGAAGCACATTGAAAGCACAAAGTTGATGAGATCGGTGTGCGATATTTTATCCGAGCTGCATCGCTGACGCACCACCTTTTTCATCATGTCTTGTGTGTATTTTAAAGGCCTTCCAAGTTTATAGTTCCTCAATTCCAAGCCACGTCGGTTCATCATTCTTTCCACTTTCGACTTCCTCATGGCTTTCTGGGCTTCTCCCTGTAACATCGTCACGAATGTGTCATCAAACGCTTTTCGAGTGCTTCGCGTCTTTCGTGCCTTCTTCAGTGGCGCAAAAGTGGCAGAAGGCTTCAGAGCGGCAGAAGGCTTCAGAGCGGCAGAAGATGTTGAACGTTTGATGGTCTTTTTCCTCTTTCGTTTCATTCTTGAATGAACGATTGGCTCTTCATTCTCAGCAGCTTCAATGTCCTGGAAATCAGGAGCGGATGGTTGTGTCGGTGCCGGAGTTGCTATCACGGGGTCTGGCAGAGGAGTCTTCAGATCTGTAACAAGCGAATTGCGCAACTGTTGAACATATGAAGAGCGTGGTTCGCGTGAGGGTATGAGATGGCCGACCGTCAGTTTTGACGGCATCCAGTTTTTTAATGTGTTGCTGGTCCGTCGGACGACTTCAAGTCCACCGGAACACCCCGACAGCTGGTCGCCCTGACCATTATCCACCTGGACGAATTCACCTGAAAATGGAACATCAATGTCGCACACACTTAGTCATCGTATCCATGCACCAATGGAGATGGACCGTTCTAGTCTCAGTTGGACTCACCATGGAGATTCGGGAAGACAAAAGGGACAACAACACCAAGGCACGACTGCCGCGATACACGCGTGTCAGACTTGAGCCTTGGTGGATTTTTTGCACATTTTTTTGGAATTCGTAGCATTGTAATGGTTGGTCATGCAACCTGATCATGCCAGCTACCGGCCACTCCGGTACAGGAACCACTTTTACTCATTGTATCTCTTGGTCGAAGTACTATGGATTTCGTCATGGCTTGAGAGTCTCTTTAAGCAGGTGAAATAGCGATGCAATTATTTTGTCAATTAGTGTTCTCTCACTCACTCACTCACACTGAGACGAATTGTCATGCTAAAAAGTCCACAAATTAGAAAAGAGAGAACTATTCATATGTGGAGGTCGTTCCCAATACCACTTTACAAGAAAGGACAGAAAGAGCTCAGGAAGATCCTTCGCCTTTGAG
>NW_026578576.1:0-2500 GCF_029603195.1 Condylostylus longicornis
GAAAAGTAACCTGGGTTGGTAAACATGTTATGCCCACCCGATGAAAGAATTTTTTTCAGCCTGGTTTGATATTTACCAATGGCAATATAAGCCTTATCGGGACATATGTTATGCTCGACAGGCAATAATTACTTTTCATGAATGAAAAGTAACCTGGGTTGGTAAACATGTTATGCCCACCCGATGAAAAAATTTTTTTCAGCCTGGTTTGATATTTACCAATGGCAATATAAGCCTGATCGGGACATATGTTATGCTCGACAGGCAATAATTACTTTTCATGAATGAAAAGTAACCTGGGTTGGTAAACATGTTATGCCCACCCGATGAAAAAATTTTTTTCAGCCTGGTTTGATATTTATCAAAGGCAAAATAAGCCTGATCGGGACATATGTTATGCTCGACAGGCAATAATTACTTTTCATGAATGAAAAGTAACCTGGGTTGGTAAGCATGTTATGCCCACCCGATGAAAAAATTTTTTTCAGCCTGGTTTGATATTTATCAAAGGCAAAATAAGCCTGATCGGGACATATGTTATGCTCGACAGGCAATAATTACTTTTCATGAATGAAAAGTAACCTGGGTTGGTAAGCATGTTATGCCCACCCGATGAAAAAATTTTTTTCAGCCTGGTTTGATATTTATCAAAGGCAAAATAAGCCTGATCGGGACATATGTTATGCTCGACAGGCAATAATTACTTTTCATGAATGAAAAGTAACCTGGGTTGGTAAACATGTTATGCCCACCCGATGAAAGAATTTTTTTCAGCCTGGTTTGATATTTACCAATGGCAATATAAGCCTTATCGGGACATATGTTATGCTCGACAGGCAATAATTACTTTTCATGAATGAAAAGTAACCTGGGTTGGTAAACATGTTATGCCCACCCGATGAAAAAATTTTTTTCAGCCTGGTTTGATATTTACCAATGGCAATATAAGCCTGATCGGGACATATGTTATGCTCGACAGGCAATAATTACTTTTCATGAATGAAAAGTAACCTGGGTTGGTAAACATGTTATGCCCACCCGATGAAAAAAATTTTTTCAGCCTGGTTTGATATTTATCAAAGGCAAAATAAGCCTGATCGGGACATATGTTATGCTCGACAGGCAATAATTACTTTTCATGAATGAAAAGTAACCTGGGTTGGTAAGCATGTTATGCCCACCCGATGAAAAAATTTTTTTCAGCCTGGTTTGATATTTATCAAAGGCAAAATAAGCCTGATCGGGACATATGTTATGCTCGACAGGCAATAATTACTTTTCATGAATGAAAAGTAACCTGGGTTGGTAAGCATGTTATGCCCACCCGATGAAAAAATTTTTTTCAGCCTGGTTTGATATTTATCAAAGGCAAAATAAGCCTGATCGGGACATATGTTATGCTCGACAGGCAATAATTACTTTTCATGAATGAAAAGTAACCTAAATTGGTAAACAAATTATGATTTAAGTAATGCTTATTATAATAAATATATCAATACAATACAGGTATTGGATATGGGAAGCATATTTATTGATTATTAAAATTTTATGTGTAAATCTATGTATGACCACTTTTTGATTCAAACGTACATTTTTTAATTACATTTTTTTTCATGAATGAAATTGGGCCTGGTTTGATAAACATGTTATGCTCGCCCGATGAAAAAATTTTTTTTAAAAAAAATTTTTTTTAGCCTGATTTGATATTTATCAAAGGCAAAATAGACCTTAACGAGACATATGTTGTTATGCTCGGCAGGCAATAATTATTTTTCATGAGTGAAAGGTAACCTGGGTTGGTAAGCATGTTATGCCCACCCGATGAAAAAATTTTTTTCAGCCTGGTTTGATATTTATCAAAGGCAAAATAGGCCTGATCGGGACATATGTTATGCTCGACAGGCAATAATTACTTTTCATGAGTGATAAGTAACCTGGGTTGGTAAACATGTTATGCCCACCCGATGAAAAAATTTTTTTCAGCCTGGTTTGATATTATCAATGGCAAAATAAACCTGATCGGGACATATGTTATGCTCGACAGGCAATAATTACTTTTCATGAGTGTTAAGTAACCTGGGTTGGTAAACATGTAATGAAAAATAGGTCAAATCGAGACATTATGTTGGTTATGCTCGACAATCAATAATATTTTTATCATAGTAGGTCAACGAGTATATATTTATTATATGCTCATATATTGATATACGTGTACAAAAATGTGGTGGTACGGATAAGCGATATCAGAAGTTGACAAAATATACTATGAAGGTTATAATATAAAAATTATAATTGTGTAAAAATTCATATATCTAATTTAATATTAGGATAAGATTGAATAAATGATTAAATATTAATCATTGGAAGAAAGGTAATGAAATAAAACAAAATTCTATAAGGCTTTAGGTTGGAAGAAAGTATATAGAATTTTATAAATGAATATAAATTTAACAATAATCTATATTTAATAATATGATTATTGGTTAAGAGATGACAAATA
>NW_026578576.1:12500-20000 GCF_029603195.1 Condylostylus longicornis
TTGATATTTATCAAAGGCAAAATAAGCCTGATCGGGACATATGTTATGCTCGACAGGCAATAATTACTTTTCATGAATGAAAAGTAACCTGGGTTGGTAAACATGTTATGCCCACCCGATGAAAAAATTTTTTTCAGCCTGGTTTGATATTTATCAAAGGCAAAATAAGCCTGATCGGGACATATGTTATGCTCGACAGGCAATAATTACTTTTCATGAATGAAAAGTAACCTGGGTTGGTAAGCATGTTATGCCCACCCGATGAAAAAATTTTTTTCAGCCTGGTTTGATATTTATCAAAGGCAAAATAAGCCTGATCGGGAAATATGTTATGCTCGACAGGTAATAATTACTTTTCATGAATGAAAAGTAACCTGGGTTGGTAAACATGTTATGCCCACCCGATGAAAAAATTTTTTTCAGCCTGGTTTGATATTTATCAAAGGCAAAATAAGCCTGATCGGGACATATGTTATGCTCGACAGGCAATAATTACTTTTCATAAGTGAAAAGTAACCTGGGTTGGTAAACATGTTATGCCCACCCGATGAAAAAATTTTTTCAGCCTGGTTTGATATTTATCAAAGGCAAAATAAGCCTGATCGGGACATATGTTATGCTCGACAGGCAATAATTACTTTTCATGAATGAAAAGTAACCTGGGTTGGTAAGCATGTTATGCCCACCCGATGAAAAAATTTTTTTCAGCCTGGTTTGATATTTATCAAAGGCAAAATAAGCCTGATCGGGACATATGTTATGCTCGACAGGCAATAATTACTTTTCATGAATGAAAAGTAACCTGGGTTGGTAAACATGTTATGCCCACCCGATGAAAAAATTTTTTTCAGCCTGGTTTGATATTTACCAATGGCAATATAAGCCTTATCGGGACATATGTTATGCTCGACAGGCAATAATTACTTTTCATGAATGAAAAGTAACCTGGGTTGGTAAACATGTTATGCCCACCCGATGAAAAAATTTTTTTCAGCCTGGTTTGATATTTACCAATGGCAATATAAGCCTGATCGGGACATATGTTATGCTCGACAGGCAATAATTACTTTTCATGAATGAAAAGTAACCTGGGTTGGTAAACATGTTATGCCCACCCGATGAAAAAATTTTTTTCAGCCTGGTTTGATATTTATCAAAGGCAAAATAAGCCTGATCGGGACATATGTTATGCTCGACAGGCAATAATTACTTTTCATGAATGAAAAGTAACCTGGGTTGGTAAGCATGTTATGCCCACCCGATGAAAAAATTTTTTTCAGCCTGGTTTGATATTTATCAAAGGCAAAATAAGCCTGATCGGGACATATGTTATGCTCGACAGGCAATAATTACTTTTCATGAATGAAAAGTAACCTGGGTTGGTAAGCATGTTATGCCCACCCGATGAAAAAATTTTTTTCAGCCTGGTTTGATATTTATCAAAGGCAAAATAAGCCTGATCGGGACATATGTTATGCTCGACAGGCAATAATTACTTTTCATGAATGAAAAGTAACCTGGGTTGGTAAACATGTTATGCCCACCCGATGAAAGAATTTTTTTCAGCCTGGTTTGATATTTACCAATGGCAATATAAGCCTTATCGGGACATATGTTATGCTCGACAGGCAATAATTACTTTTCATGAATGAAAAGTAACCTGGGTTGGTAAACATGTTATGCCCACCCGATGAAAAAATTTTTTTCAGCCTGGTTTGATATTTACCAATGGCAATATAAGCCTGATCGGGACATATGTTATGCTCGACAGGCAATAATTACTTTTCATGAATGAAAAGTAACCTGGGTTGGTAAACATGTTATGCCCACCCGATGAAAAAATTTTTTTCAGCCTGGTTTGATATTTACCAATGGCAATATAAGCCTTATCGGGACATATGTTATGCTCGACAGGCAATAATTACTTTTCATGAATGAAAAGTAACCTGGGTTGGTAAACATGTTATGCCCACCCGATGAAAAAATTTTTTTCAGCCTGGTTTGATATTTACCAATGGCAATATAAGCCTGATCGGGACATATGTTATGCTCGACAGGCAATAATTACTTTTCATGAATGAAAAGTAACCTGGGTTGGTAAACATGTTATGCCCACCCGATGAAAAAATTTTTTTCAGCCTGGTTTGATATTTATCAAAGGCAAAATAAGCCTGATCGGGACATATGTTATGCTCGACAGGCAATAATTACTTTTCATGAATGAAAAGTAACCTGGGTTGGTAAGCATGTTATGCCCACCCGATGAAAAAATTTTTTTCAGCCTGGTTTGATATTTATCAAAGGCAAAATAAGCCTGATCGGGACATATGTTATGCTCGACAGGCAATAATTACTTTTCATGAATGAAAAGTAACCTGGGTTGGTAAGCATGTTATGCCCACCCGATGAAAAAATTTTTTTCAGCCTGGTTTGATATTTATCAAAGGCAAAATAAGCCTGATCGGGACATATGTTATGCTCGACAGGCAATAATTACTTTTCATGAATGAAAAGTAACCTGGGTTGGTAAACATGTTATGCCCACCCGATGAAAGAATTTTTTTCAGCCTGGTTTGATATTTACCAATGGCAATATAAGCCTTATCGGGACATATGTTATGCTCGACAGGCAATAATTACTTTTCATGAATGAAAAGTAACCTGGGTTGGTAAACATGTTATGCCCACCCGATGAAAAAATTTTTTTCAGCCTGGTTTGATATTTACCAATGGCAATATAAGCCTGATCGGGACATATGTTATGCTCGACAGGCAATAATTACTTTTCATGAATGAAAAGTAACCTGGGTTGGTAAACATGTTATGCCCACCCGATGAAAAAAATTTTTTCAGCCTGGTTTGATATTTATCAAAGGCAAAATAAGCCTGATCGGGACATATGTTATGCTCGACAGGCAATAATTACTTTTCATGAATGAAAAGTAACCTGGGTTGGTAAGCATGTTATGCCCACCCGATGAAAAAATTTTTTTCAGCCTGGTTTGATATTTATCAAAGGCAAAATAAGCCTGATCGGGACATATGTTATGCTCGACAGGCAATAATTACTTTTCATGAATGAAAAGTAACCTGGGTTGGTAAGCATGTTATGCCCACCCGATGAAAAAATTTTTTTCAGCCTGGTTTGATATTTATCAAAGGCAAAATAAGCCTGATCGGGAAATATGTTATGCTCGACAGGCAATAATTACTTTTCATGAATGAAAAGTAACCTGGGTTGGTAAACATGTTATGCCCACCCGATGAAAGAATTTTTTTCAGCCTGGTTTGATATTTACCAATGGCAATATAAGCCTTATCGGGACATATGTTATGCTCGACAGGCAATAATTACTTTTCATGAATGAAAAGTAACCTGGGTTGGTAAACATGTTATGCCCACCCGATGAAAAAATTTTTTTCAGCCTGGTTTGATATTTACCAATGGCAATATAAGCCTGATCGGGACATATGTTATGCTCGACAGGCAATAATTACTTTTCATGAATGATTTGTCTGGTTAATTCCGATAACGAACGAGACTCAAATATATTAAATAGATGCATTCAGGATTATGATGCTGAAGCCTGTGTAACCTTTATATATTAGTTCAGAATTGTTCTAGTATATATATGCGATTATACTGGTTGAGTCGTACCTGTTTGTTTGTCCCATTATAAGGACACTAGCTTCTTAAATGGACAAATTGCGTCTAGCAATAATGAGATTGAGCAATAACAGGTCTGTGATGCCCTTAGATGTCCTGGGCTGCACGCGCGCTACAATGAAAGTATCAACGTGTATTTCCTAGACCGAGAGGTCCGGGTAAACCGCTGAATCACTTTCATGTTTGGGATTGTGAACTGAAACTGTTCACATGAACCTGGAATTCCCAGTAAGTGCGAGTCATTAACTCGTATTGATTACGCCCTGCCCTTTGTACACACCGCCCGTCGCTACTACCGATTGAATTATTTAGTGAGGTCTCCGGACGTGATCACTGTGACGCTTCATGTGTTGCGGTTGTTTCACAAAAGTTGACCGAACTTGATTATTTAGAGGAAGTAAAAGTCGTAACAAGGTTTCCGTAGGTGAACCTGCGGAAGGATCATTAATGATCTTTCAAAAACAGATGTTGTGATGAATGGGAAAGGATACCATTTTGCTATATTTGTATAACCATTATTTTTAATGCGATTATAAGCTAATATAGTAAAATGGTAAGGATATGGTAAGGTGATATGGTATGGTAAGGAATGATTAGTAAATATTAATGTAGCAAATAACACTAAAACTACTATATTTGTATAACCATTATTTATAATGCGATTATAATCTAATATAGTAGTAATGATATTATATTTGTATAACCATTATTAGAAATAATAATGAGATTATATTCTAATATAATAAAATATTATAAATATCTATATTATATTTATAAATATGGAAATTTTATATATTAAATAATGATTTTTAAAACGAAGAGGTGTCAAAATGTCCATGAAACTCTAGAATTAATGATTATATCATTTATTCGACCTTTATTGGATACGATATGTATATTTTAATAAATATATGTATCTGATACTGTTATATATTTATTGCAAATATATAACATTAATAGTATCAAAATGTATCCCCCCTGGGGCGGTAAATCGCAAAGTAAAACCAAAACAAGGCACCAAAATATATAAAAAGGCCACATATAAAAAAAATAAAAATCATTATATTAATTATATAATATGGAAGTATTTTAAATAAAACAATATACGATCATTTATAATAAAAGTAACCATCTGAGTATCGAGTGTGATATGGTAAGGTAAGGAATGATTAGTAAATATTAATGTAGCAAATAACACTAAAACTACTATATTTGTATAACCATTATTTATAATGCGATTATAATCTAATATAGTAGTAATGATATTATATTTGTATAACCATTATTAGAAATAATAATGAGATTATATTCTAATATAATAAAATATTATAAATATCTATATTATATTTATAAATATGGAAATTTTATATATTAAATAATGATTTTTAAAACGAAGAGGTGTCAAAATGTCCATGAAACTCTAGAATTAATGATTATATCATTTATTCGACCTTTATTGGATACGATATGTATATTTTAATAAATATATGTATCTGATACTGTTATATATTTATTGCAAATATATAACATTAATAGTATCAAAGTGTATCCCCCCTGAAATAATATAATATAAAAAAAATAAAAATCATTATATTAATTATATAATATGGAAGTATTTTAAATAAAACAATATACGATCATTTATAATATAGAAAATATATAAAAATATATTCTTACGTTGTTGTCCATATATTATGGTAATAACTTTTCTTGTATAAAACAGTTGGGATACGGATAAAAGGAAAGTTAGAGACATTCGCAGCACATAGATTATATTATTTATATATTTTAATATGTTTTAGAATGTATATATATTATCGATATATATCTGACGAAAATAAAAAAAAAATTTTATAAAACTCTAAACGGTGGATCACTTGGCTCATGGGTCGATGAAGAACGCAGCTAACTGTGCGTCATCGTGTGAACTGCAGGACACATGAACATCGACATTTTGAACGCATATTGCAGTCCATGCTACAGAGTATATAAATTTATTAAAAAATTTAATACTGCATGGACTACATATGGTTGAGGGTTGTAAGAATAATTTAATAAAGTTGCTTATAATATAATTTTAAATTATATTATTTATAGCACATGATATATTACTGGTAGGAATACCATAATATTAAAATTCAATTATATATATTTTACTTATATTATAAAATATAATAAAAAAATAAGTATATCCTAGTATTAATAAATTAGTATTAATACATTAAAGAGGAAAACTTATATAAAATTATATTATTTATAATATAAACAATACAGTAACTTATATATATTTAGTTTTCAACTAAAAAGAAAAATTAAAAATATTCTTAAAAACAACCTCAACTCATATGAGACTACCCCCTGAATTTAAGCATATTAGTTAGGGGAGGAAAAGAAACTAACTAGGATTTTCTTAGTAGCGGCGAGCGAAAAGAAACTAGTTCAGCACTAAAGGATTTTGTTTATACAAATATCCGATGTAGTGTATGGAATATCTATATTCTAATATGAGAAATTAACAGTCTAAGTCCTTCTTAAACGAGGCCATTTACCCATAGAGGGTGCTAGGCCCGTATGACGTTAATGATTATTAGAAGATATTTCCAAAGAGTCGTGTTGCTTGATAGTGCAGCACTAAGTGGGTGGTAAACTCCATCTAAAACTAAATATAACCATGAGACCGATAGCAAACAAGTACCGTGAGGGAAAGTTGAAAAGAACTCTGAATAGAGAGTTAAATAGTACGTGAAACTGTTTAGAGGTTAAGCCCGATGAACCTAAACATCCATGAAATATGAAAAATTCAACATTATAAATATTATATAATTATATAATAATGATGGTGTGCAATTTTTTCATATATGGACATTGCAATCTGTTAATAAATATATATTTATCATAAGATATATTTAAAAAGTTTATTTTATATATGAAAATTTATTTTCTATATAATATAATTTAAATATTATCGGATAAATAATTGACAGATAAAAAATCAATATAATGCGTAAATTATATATTATTATAATTTTATAATATTATATTAATTTATATATTAATATAATTATTATATGCATTAATATGATTAGCAATGCTATAGATTTAGGATACCTTCGGGACCCGTCTTGAAACACGGACCAAGGAGTCTAACATGTGTGCAAGTCATTAGAATTTATTTTAAATAAAATCTAAAGGCGTAATTAACTTAACTGTTAATATGGGATTAAATTATATATATAATTTTATATATATAATATCAATCCTGGGGCGTTCTATATAGTTATGTATATAAATAATTTTTAATTATTTTTTATACCTCTAACTAGAACGTACCTTGAGCATATATGCTGTGACCCGAAAGATGGTGAACTATACCTGATCAGGTAGAAGTCAGGGGAAACCCTGATGGAAGACCGAAACAGTTCTGACGTGCAAATCGATTGTCAGAATTGGGTATAGGGGCGAAAGACCTATCGAACTATCTAGTAGCTGGTTCCCACCGAAGTTTCCCTCAGGATAGCTGGTGCATAAAAATATTATATAAAATAATCTTATCTGGTAAAGCGAATGATTAGAGGCCTTAGGGCCGAAACGACCTTAACCTATTCTCAAACTTTAAATGGGTAAGAACCTAAACTTTCTTGAATGAAGTTTTAGGTTATGATATATTGTGCCCAGTGGGCCACTTTTGGTAAGCAGAACTGGCGCTGTGGGATGAACCAAACGTGACGTTACGGTGCCTAAATTAACAACTCATGCAGATACCATGAAAGGCGTTGCTTGCTTAAAACAGCAGGACGGTGGACATGGAAGTCGTAATCCGCTAAGGAGTGTGT
>NW_026578576.1:22500-27500 GCF_029603195.1 Condylostylus longicornis
TTGCTTGAAGATTCGAAAAATTTATTTTATTTTTCGATTCTTCTTATTATTCCACATATTATTATCTCATGTAGAGTAGTGATATTGTGTGGGATATGGGGTCAGGTCTGCTCTGGTCTGGTCTAGTCTAGTCTAGATTTAGTCTAGTCTGGTCTAGTCTGATCTAGTATTGTATGGCCTGATCTGGTTTGGGTGATGGTCTTTATAGCCCTTATACATTCTTTATTATACATTACTAACAAGGTATGTATTATAAAATTGTATATGGGTATATAATAGTGGCGATGGTGGTAGCCACTAGTAGTACATTCTTATTACTTACTATAAAGTATTAAGTATGTATTATAAAATTGTATATGGGTATAATAGTGGCGATGGCGGTAGCCACTATTAGTACATTCTTATTACTTACTATAAAGTATTAAGTATGAATTATAAAATAGTATATGGGTATAATAGTGGCGATGGCGGTAGCCACTATTAGTACATTCTTATTACTTACTATAAAGTATTAAGTATGAATTATAAAATAGTATATGGGTATAATAGTGGCGATGGCGGTAGCCACTATTAGTACATTCTTATTACTTACTATAAAGTATTAAGTATGAATTATAAAATAGTATATGGGTATAATAGTGGCGATGGCGGTAGCCACTATTAGTACATTCTTATTACTTACTATAAAGTATTAAGTATGAATTATAAAATAGTATATGGGTATAATAGTGGCGATGGCGGTAGCCACTATTAGTACATTCTTATTACTTACTATAAAGTATTAAGTATATATTATAAAATTGTATATGAGTATAATAGTGGCGATGGCGGTAGCCACTATTATTACATTCTTATTACTTACTATAAAAGTATATTAAGTATGTATTATAAAATTGTATATGGGTATAATAGTGGCGATGGCGGTAGCCACTATTATTACATTCTTATTACTTACTATAAGTATATTAAGTGTGTATTATAAAATTGCATATGAGTATTAATAGTGGCGTTGGTACTTAAGTAGTACATTCTTATTATACTTACCTATATATAAGTATGTATTATAGGAATGGTGATAAACATTTGCTATTGAAGGCTTGTAATATTGATTGGTAGGTGGTGGTGGTGGTTGTTAAGATAGGTTAAGTATATTCTTACTATAAATACTTCAAATAAGTATTTTCTTAATGTATTACTGCATGAATAATGATTTAAGTAATACTTATTATTATATATCAATACAGTGGCAGGTATTGGATATGGGAATAACATAGACCTGAACGAGACATATGTTATGCTCGACAGGCAATAATTACTTTTCATAAGTGAAAAGTAACCTGGGTTGGTAAACATGTTATGCCCACCCGATGAAAAAAATTTTTTCAGCCTGGTTTGATATTTATCAAAGGCAAAATAAGCCTGATCGGGACATATGTTATGCTCGACAGGCAATAATTACTTTTCATGAATGAAAAGTAACCTGGGTTGGTAAGCATGTTATGCCCACCCGATGAAAAAATTTTTTTCAGCCTGGTTTGATATTTATCAAAGGCAAAATAAGCCTGATCGGGACATATGTTATGCTCGACAGGCAATAATTACTTTTCATGAATGAAAAGTAACCTGGGTTGGTAAACATGTTATGCCCACCCGATGAAAAAATTTTTTTCAGCCTGGTTTGATATTTATCAAAGGCAAAATAAGCCTGATCGGGACATATGTTATGCTCGACAGGCAATAATTACTTTTCATGAATGAAAAGTAACCTGGGTTGGTAAGCATGTTATGCCCACCCGATGAAAAAATTTTTTTCAGCCTGGTTTGATATTTATCAAAGGCAAAATAAGCCTGATCGGGAAATATGTTATGCTCGACAGGTAATAATTACTTTTCATGAATGAAAAGTAACCTGGGTTGGTAAACATGTTATGCCCACCCGATGAAAAAATTTTTTTCAGCCTGGTTTGATATTTATCAAAGGCAAAATAAGCCTGATCGGGACATATGTTATGCTCGACAGGCAATAATTACTTTTCATAAGTGAAAAGTAACCTGGGTTGGTAAACATGTTATGCCCACCCGATGAAAAAATTTTTTCAGCCTGGTTTGATATTTATCAAAGGCAAAATAAGCCTGATCGGGACATATGTTATGCTCGACAGGCAATAATTACTTTTCATGAATGAAAAGTAACCTGGGTTGGTAAGCATGTTATGCCCACCCGATGAAAAAATTTTTTTCAGCCTGGTTTGATATTTATCAAAGGCAAAATAAGCCTGATCGGGACATATGTTATGCTCGACAGGCAATAATTACTTTTCATGAATGAAAAGTAACCTGGGTTGGTAAACATGTTATGCCCACCCGATGAAAAAATTTTTTTCAGCCTGGTTTGATATTTACCAATGGCAATATAAGCCTTATCGGGACATATGTTATGCTCGACAGGCAATAATTACTTTTCATGAATGAAAAGTAACCTGGGTTGGTAAACATGTTATGCCCACCCGATGAAAAAATTTTTTTCAGCCTGGTTTGATATTTACCAATGGCAATATAAGCCTGATCGGGACATATGTTATGCTCGACAGGCAATAATTACTTTTCATGAATGAAAAGTAACCTGGGTTGGTAAACATGTTATGCCCACCCGATGAAAAAATTTTTTTCAGCCTGGTTTGATATTTATCAAAGGCAAAATAAGCCTGATCGGGACATATGTTATGCTCGACAGGCAATAATTACTTTTCATGAATGAAAAGTAACCTGGGTTGGTAAGCATGTTATGCCCACCCGATGAAAAAATTTTTTTCAGCCTGGTTTGATATTTATCAAAGGCAAAATAAGCCTGATCGGGACATATGTTATGCTCGACAGGCAATAATTACTTTTCATGAATGAAAAGTAACCTGGGTTGGTAAGCATGTTATGCCCACCCGATGAAAAAATTTTTTTCAGCCTGGTTTGATATTTATCAAAGGCAAAATAAGCCTGATCGGGACATATGTTATGCTCGACAGGCAATAATTACTTTTCATGAATGAAAAGTAACCTGGGTTGGTAAACATGTTATGCCCACCCGATGAAAGAATTTTTTTCAGCCTGGTTTGATATTTACCAATGGCAATATAAGCCTTATCGGGACATATGTTATGCTCGACAGGCAATAATTACTTTTCATGAATGAAAAGTAACCTGGGTTGGTAAACATGTTATGCCCACCCGATGAAAAAATTTTTTTCAGCCTGGTTTGATATTTACCAATGGCAATATAAGCCTGATCGGGACATATGTTATGCTCGACAGGCAATAATTACTTTTCATGAATGAAAAGTAACCTGGGTTGGTAAACATGTTATGCCCACCCGATGAAAAAATTTTTTTCAGCCTGGTTTGATATTTACCAATGGCAATATAAGCCTTATCGGGACATATGTTATGCTCGACAGGCAATAATTACTTTTCATGAATGAAAAGTAACCTGGGTTGGTAAACATGTTATGCCCACCCGATGAAAAAATTTTTTTCAGCCTGGTTTGATATTTACCAATGGCAATATAAGCCTGATCGGGACATATGTTATGCTCGACAGGCAATAATTACTTTTCATGAATGAAAAGTAACCTGGGTTGGTAAACATGTTATGCCCACCCGATGAAAAAATTTTTTTCAGCCTGGTTTGATATTTATCAAAGGCAAAATAAGCCTGATCGGGACATATGTTATGCTCGACAGGCAATAATTACTTTTCATGAATGAAAAGTAACCTGGGTTGGTAAGCATGTTATGCCCACCCGATGAAAAAATTTTTTTCAGCCTGGTTTGATATTTATCAAAGGCAAAATAAGCCTGATCGGGACATATGTTATGCTCGACAGGCAATAATTACTTTTCATGAATGAAAAGTAACCTGGGTTGGTAAGCATGTTATGCCCACCCGATGAAAAAATTTTTTTCAGCCTGGTTTGATATTTATCAAAGGCAAAATAAGCCTGATCGGGACATATGTTATGCTCGACAGGCAATAATTACTTTTCATGAATGAAAAGTAACCTGGGTTGGTAAACATGTTATGCCCACCCGATGAAAGAATTTTTTTCAGCCTGGTTTGATATTTACCAATGGCAATATAAGCCTTATCGGGACATATGTTATGCTCGACAGGCAATAATTACTTTTCATGAATGAAAAGTAACCTGGGTTGGTAAACATGTTATGCCCACCCGATGAAAAAATTTTTTTCAGCCTGGTTTGATATTTACCAATGGCAATATAAGCCTGATCGGGACATATGTTATGCTCGACAGGCAATAATTACTTTTCATGAATGAAAAGTAACCTGGGTTGGTAAACATGTTATGCCCACCCGATGAAAAAAATTTTTTCAGCCTGGTTTGATATTTATCAAAGGCAAAATAAGCCTGATCGGGACATATGTTATGCTCGACAGGCAATAATTACTTTTCATGAATGAAAAGTAACCTGGGTTGGTAAGCATGTTATGCCCACCCGATGAAAAAATTTTTTTCAGCCTGGTTTGATATTTATCAAAGGCAAAATAAGCCTGATCGGGACATATGTTATGCTCGACAGGCAATAATTACTTTTCATGAATGAAAAGTAACCTGGGTTGGTAAGCATGTTATGCCCACCCGATGAAAAAATTTTTTTCAGCCTGGTTTGATATTTATCAAAGGCAAAATAAGCCTGATCGGGAAATATGTTATGCTCGACAGGCAATAATTACTTTTCATGAATGAAAAGTAACCTGGGTTGGTAAACATGTTATGCCCACCCGATGAAAGAATTTTTTTCAGCCTGGTTTGATATTTACCAATGGCAATATAAGCCTTATCGGGACATATGTTATGCTCGACAGGCAATAATTACTTTTCATGAATGAAAAGTAACCTGGGTTGGTAAACATGTTATGCCCACCCGATGAAAAAATTTTTTTCAGCCTGGTTTGATATTTACCAATGGCAATATAAGCCTGATCG
>NW_026578576.1:32500-35000 GCF_029603195.1 Condylostylus longicornis
AGCAAATAACACTAAAACTACTATATTTGTATAACCATTATTTATAATGCGATTATAATCTAATATAGTAGTAATGATATTATATTTGTATAACCATTATTAGAAATAATAATGAGATTATATTCTAATATAATAAAATATTATAAATATCTATATTATATTTATAAATATGGAAATTTTATATATTAAATAATGATTTTTAAAACGAAGAGGTGTCAAAATGTCCATGAAACTCTAGAATTAATGATTATATCATTTATTCGACCTTTATTGGATACGATATGTATATTTTAATAAATATATGTATCTGATACTGTTATATATTTATTGCAAATATATAACATTAATAGTATCAAAATGTATCC
Source organism: Condylostylus longicornis (assembly GCF_029603195.1). Lineage (NCBI taxonomy): Eukaryota > Metazoa > Arthropoda > Insecta > Diptera > Dolichopodidae > Condylostylus > Condylostylus longicornis. Next base: position 32,866 of record NW_026578576.1, read on the forward strand.
CCCCTGGGGCGGTAAATCGCAAAGTAAAACCAAAACAAGGCACCAAAATATATAAAAAGGCCACATATAAAAAAAATAAAAATCATTATATTAATTATATAATATGGAAGTATTTTAAATAAAACAATATACGATCATTTATAATAAAAGTAACCATCTGAGTATCGAGTGTGATATGGTAAGGTAAGGAATGATTAGTAAATATTAATGTAGCAAATAACACTAAAACTACTATATTTGTATAACCATTATTTATAATGCGATTATAATCTAATATAGTAGTAATGATATTATATTTGTATAACCATTATTAGAAATAATAATGAGATTATATTCTAATATAATAAAATATTATAAATATCTATATTATATTTATAAATATGGAAATTTTATATATTAAATAATGATTTTTAAAACGAAGAGGTGTCAAAATGTCCATGAAACTCTAGAATTAATGATTATATCATTTATTCGACCTTTATTGGATACGATATGTATATTTTAATAAATATATGTATCTGATACTGTTATATATTTATTGCAAATATATAACATTAATAGTATCAAAGTGTATCCCCCCTGAAATAATATAATATAAAAAAAATAAAAATCATTATATTAATTATATAATATGGAAGTATTTTAAATAAAACAATATACGATCATTTATAATATAGAAAATATATAAAAATATATTCTTACGTTGTTGTCCATATATTATGGTAATAACTTTTCTTGTATAAAACAGTTGGGATACGGATAAAAGGAAAGTTAGAGACATTCGCAGCACATAGATTATATTATTTATATATTTTAATATGTTTTAGAATGTATATATATTATCGATATATATCTGACGAAAATAAAAAAAAAATTTTATAAAACTCTAAACGGTGGATCACTTGGCTCATGGGTCGATGAAGAACGCAGCTAACTGTGCGTCATCGTGTGAACTGCAGGACACATGAACATCGACATTTTGAACGCATATTGCAGTCCATGCTACAGAGTATATAAATTTATTAAAAAATTTAATACTGCATGGACTACATATGGTTGAGGGTTGTAAGAATAATTTAATAAAGTTGCTTATAATATAATTTTAAATTATATTATTTATAGCACATGATATATTACTGGTAGGAATACCATAATATTAAAATTCAATTATATATATTTTACTTATATTATAAAATATAATAAAAAAATAAGTATATCCTAGTATTAATAAATTAGTATTAATACATTAAAGAGGAAAACTTATATAAAATTATATTATTTATAATATAAACAATACAGTAACTTATATATATTTAGTTTTCAACTAAAAAGAAAAATTAAAAATATTCTTAAAAACAACCTCAACTCATATGAGACTACCCCCTGAATTTAAGCATATTAGTTAGGGGAGGAAAAGAAACTAACTAGGATTTTCTTAGTAGCGGCGAGCGAAAAGAAACTAGTTCAGCACTAAAGGATTTTGTTTATACAAATATCCGATGTAGTGTATGGAATATCTATATTCTAATATGAGAAATTAACAGTCTAAGTCCTTCTTAAACGAGGCCATTTACCCATAGAGGGTGCTAGGCCCGTATGACGTTAATGATTATTAGAAGATATTTCCAAAGAGTCGTGTTGCTTGATAGTGCAGCACTAAGTGGGTGGTAAACTCCATCTAAAACTAAATATAACCATGAGACCGATAGCAAACAAGTACCGTGAGGGAAAGTTGAAAAGAACTCTGAATAGAGAGTTAAATAGTACGTGAAACTGTTTAGAGGTTAAGCCCGATGAACCTAAACATCCATGAAATATGAAAAATTCAACATTATAAATATTATATAATTATATAATAATGATGGTGTGCAATTTTTTCATATATGGACATTGCAATCTGTTAATAAATATATATTTATCATAAGATATATTTAAAAAGTTTATTTTATATATGAAAATTTATTTTCTATATAATATAATTTAAATATTATCGGATAAATAATTGACAGATAAAAAATCAATATAATGCGTAAATTATATATTATTATAATTTTATAATATTATATTAATTTATATATTAATATAATTATTATATGCATTAATATGATTAGCAATGCTATAGATTTAGGATACCT
>NW_026578577.1:0-26100 GCF_029603195.1 Condylostylus longicornis
CGTGATTTCGAGCTTCGAAGCGTCGAGAGACTGTTTCATTTTTTTAACGAAAGGAATTGAATGAAACGATTGACGCGGTTGAAAAAGTAAAGAACACGAAAACGAAGATGTGGACGCGAACAAGAAAAGTGATTGATTACTTGCAAGAGGATAGAGAGAGCTTGTAAGCTTACGCAAACAAAAAGTCATTTGAGTGTTTGGACCTCGCAGTCCAGGAAGACTTCGCATGCAAATATTCATGAATAGAAAAAAGAGACCTGGGCCAAAAATCAAAAATAACACAACTAAAAAAACAATATTTGTTTATGAAATCGATTGAAACAAATTAGAGCGGTTAGACTGAGCCTTTTGAAACAAATTATGGTAAAGAGCTGAAAGACGCAACTGACTCCTCAATAAATGGAGAAATAATGTTTGTTCCATCCAGACGGCTTGTGATCGGTTTGAAGCACTGCTAGTTCATGAAGTGTGGCATGCACAAGCTCAGGATGGACTGAGAGGCAGTATCCCTCATTTTTGAACAGCGCCATCATTGCTTCATTGAGTGTTGTAAAGGAGCAAAAGTCAGAAAAAATTCGACGATGCCATTCCTGATATAAAAAACAAAAGAGCGTAGAAAGCATGAAGAAATGTGCACCTGATTGTACTCACCAGGATCGGACAAGTTTCATCCAGCAGCCTGAGGGCAAGTGAAAAGTGCAGAAGTCTTGATGGAAATGATGACTGCTTACCAAGAATGGGCGAGAAATATCTGAAGCAAGGAAAAGGAAAAGATTTGCGAGGAGAAGAAGGGGCTGCTGTTCTTACCTGTAATGCTCCAACGTATGCTGCTTCGGCCGTGCTTGCTATGAGAATTCGTGGCGCTGACCTTCTAATGTGGCAGAGGGCGAGAGCAACGCATCGGAGAATATCCAAGCGGGAGTAGCGGCAAGAGCGGAGTAAGTAAATTGTTCGGATTGCTATTGAATCTGCCAAGTGATGATAGGGTGAAATATTAATGGCTCTTAAGAAGCTGCGTCCTAGTTGGAGTTCAAAATCCCCCGATTGCAAAAACCTGTTGAAATTGTATCGGGTGTGACACGTCCATACCTCACAATCTGGACCGTTTCGATTCTTTTTCAGATAGCGGCAAGCTGATATTGTTTTATGCTGAAGGATTGACTCTTGATTCTTTGACTTGTAATTATTTTGTTTTCGATCCTTCGTCATTTCATTGCTTGGGGGCGTGCAATCAACAAAAACCGCTGTGTGATCGAATCCTTTCATCTTCTGCTGACTTCCATAATCTCTCAATTCTTTGACTTGACCTCTTCCTCTTGCATCTCCCTTTGCATATATCCTTGCATCTCCCACTCTTCTTCCATCCTGGTTCTTCAGTGTTGGAGCCACCTTCGTTTCACTCACAGCGGGCGCAATTTTACGGTCATTAGAAACCCGAGGTATTGGAGAGTTCAATGGATTTTCATAATGAGGATTGGGATGTAAGCCTTCTATTGGATGGAATTCTTCCTCATAACTGAACAGGGCATCAGCATCTGGTGGCTTCTTTTCTGGATTGATTTCTTCGTACTCTTTTTTCGAGTCCCCTTTAGTGCTTGTAACCTCTCCACTCGTTGAAGCCAGTGATGTTCGTCCTTGGGGTCGACGTTGTTCTGAAGCGCCTTTCATAAATCGGTGGATCAGTGCAACGCCAGACATAATCGCTCCCTTTCGCTTTCCATTTTTTCTCGTATCCACCTTTTTATTAGAATTTTCGATTTCTGCGCTCCGTTCTTCCCGAATCAACTTTTCATCTCTTCCAGTATTTCTCAAATCAGCTTCAATAACCACATCATCTCTCTGACTGACAATTCGCTTCTCTGGCAACGAAGGTCCACTTAGTTTCGCATTCACTCGCCGCTGTTCCACTCGTGATGCAGGCGGCGCATTTCTTCCTTCTTGCTTGGATGGATGAGGCGTTCGTTTTCTGCGAGGGTCAATCTGCTGTTCATGTTGACGGGAGCGAGGTTGAAGAGTTCGGCGGTTTGGAGGCGCGCGAGCTGGAGCTTCCCCAAGAGAACTTGGGTAGAGCGATGGCTTCCTTAAAGATAGATTCTGGTTTGGAATTTCCTTCTGGGGTCTGGAAACTTTGGTGCAAGTGGCTGGTCGCCATTGAGAGGCTGGCACAACATGAAAGACCTCAGAGTCATACGAGTCTAGAAGGGAACGACTTGAAATTCGATGCGCTGTCGTCAAAGGCGATGGGAGAACTGTTGGGGAGAAGCAAGGAGAATTGGTTGAGGGTGTCGGAGAGAAACTTGCTGAAGATGTGCTGGTTGTGAAGGCGCCGAAATGTGTATCGATTGAGGATGAACCGAATTCATTTAAATCGTTGGGCGAGGGAAAATCAGGCGATGGAACCTGAACTCCATCTGATCCGCTCCAGAAATCAATTGCATCACTCCCTTGGTCGTTGTTGCTGAATGATTCTCTGAAGGAGTCTAGATGCTCGTTCAATAGAGCATCAAGGGGCTGAGGCAGTTGTTGAGAATTGCCCCGCTTCCGCCCCTTCTCGTCTGAACTTTTGTGTTCTTGATCTTGAAACCAAGCAGAACAAGTGAGATCGAACGAGGGCGACACCTGCATAGAATTTAATGGCGGTAGTCGATGAAGTCTTAACACCGCACAACCATGTCGGTCAGAGGCAAGCAACCAAATCTATCAAAAAAAAACAATATTTTAAGAAAAGAATTGGAGATCTCGCACTTACACTTTTTGCAGCAACAACTCATCAATTGACCGAAAAAATGCGACGCGCTAACAATGAAAACAAGTCTTGTAGAAAAATCAAAAATATGAACCATAAAGATCAGGATGCGTTCACTTTCACCTAAATCGTTTTCTGAGTCTTTCTTCGTCCATTTTTTTTTCTTCTCCTGCTCTCTTTGCTCCGCGACAAGATTTTGAAATAAAGCCATGAAGGTTTTCAAATAAACTCTCAAGGAGATTTCCTAAATAGTTCTTTACATCACACTTCAAGAAAATTGCGCTAACACACACTGGATCAGCATTAACTAATTTGGGTATTCATGGCACTGTACTCTGACTCTTTTTTCGTTAGACGGGGAGCAGATGACCGTCTTGTTACAGCTACGGGAACTGGGGTCCACTGGCTGCTCGAAGAGTGAGCATACCCTGGAGTTGCATCTGGCATAGAATGCAGAGGGCTTGGGACTGAATTCTGGCGGAGCGGCGGCTCAAACCCTGTTGTTAGGCTTTCCGAGATTTCGCTGGTTTCATCTCTTGCAGACGGGAAAGAGAGCCGATGAAGGTTTCTCCTCATAACAGTTGACGAACCAGGAAGCCCCTGAGAGGAGGTTTCCGGGCAGAGTGGGTTGGGAGGAGTGAAAAAATCTGATAATTTTGACGCTCCAGAAATCGCATCATGGCGCACCAATTCACCAAAACGGAAAGGGCTCGACGCCCCATGCCAGCAAGCATCTGATTGGGGAATTTGATGGAGCGCCTGAAGAAACTGCTGATTTTCTAAATTGTCTCCTTCAGTGCTTGTCTCGCCACTTGTTTCTGTTTTGATATCTTTCATTGCTTTTGGTGTGTGCATGGCGGTTGTTGCTCTCGTCGATACTGTTGAGTGGCCACCTTCACGTCCTGGCTCGCACATAAATCCAACAAGCTTATCCAAACTCATTGTGTAGAAATGGCCAGATGGGACAGTATGGTCTTCGGCCTCAGCAGATGGATCCTCTGAATGTCGCTCTGATGGCTTTGCAAGAAGCGACGAGAGATTTGGGACAGACGGAAGAATTGGAAGCGATTCTGGTTTTGAGTTCAATACTTCACTTGAAGGAGGCCAAAGCATTCCATTAAATTGTTGGGAATGTTGTTGACCTGTTTGCTGCAATCCGAAGAAATTAAACGACCCCTCTTCATTTGAAGACTTGCCCCTCCCTAATGGAGATGAAACAGCAAAAGCTGCAGCGGCAAAAGCAAGGAACTGCTGATGCAAAGGTGAAGAACCGACGAGTGTCGGAGATTGAAGTCCCAACGATGGAAGGTCTAAACGTTCCTTGGGAGTTCTGCTGGTTTCATCGTCGCTTCCCTCTAGAATCGATGAACCTCCATTCTCCACTGTTTTTAGAAATTCAAGGGCCCATTGATCTGCTAGAGGGGTGCTTCCCTTTTGGGACTCTCTGTTATCATTGGGATCCTCTCCTGGCGACGTTGCCACTGAGTCAACTGGGTGATTTGGGACAGACCTTGGTGACGCTCGTGATGGTGAACTCCATGATGCCGGAGACGGTAAAGCTCTCTCGGGTCTTTCAGGCGATGATTGCTGTTGCAAAAGCGAAAGAAGTGCCGCTGTCAAAGAATGTGTGTCAGTGATCTGAAAAAAAAAAGTCGAAGCTGTGCAGGTTTAAGCAAAAGGAGCCTTACTTGATTGATTGCTTGCAGAGGGCTGGAATCTGTGGCCTCAGTAGAACACTCGACAGCTCCGTATGACCCAAATTGTTGAGGGGTATCAGCAGGGGACGTCACAGCATCAGAAGGCGGTATTGAACTTAATGGTTCAGACGTTGACGCCACATTTACTGATGACGGAGTTTGAACACCAGGATTGAAAAATCCACACGGTGCGGAATTTTGACTCTGAGTCGACACATTGTGGAATTTAGGGTAGTTTTGCTTTGCGCTCGAGTTATGAAATTGGAGAAGAACATTAGAAGATGAATTAAGTGGGGGTTTTTGTTGATCGGAAATTTGTCGCGAAAGATTTCCTGAAATAAAAAAAGCGTGATTGGGACTCCATCCGTTGTGTTCTTCTTACTTCGCTCCGCTGGTTGTGATCCATTGGAAGCAGCGAGAAGAGAAGATACAACGGAATCCATATAGTGCAAGTGGTTATGGCGGTGATCTCCCATCGTAGCAACGGACCGTCTCCTTAATCCTGAACTGATGGGAGCGGGACGAGAGGAGCGCTCAGTGAGAGGAAGATCAGGTTCCTCAGCACAATGTGAAACTCGTGGAAGAGGAGGAACTGAAAATTGAGTTCCCCACTTCTGGGACAACCGTTGTGGATGTTGCTCAGCCGTACGAGACTTAATTGTTTGAAAATCAGGATCAGATTTATTTGAACCACTCGACGCATCGCTAAGCATTCGATATCCAAAATCTTGTGAATCCGGTCCTCCTTTTGTCATTCCACGCATTGCTGGTGGATGTCCCAATTTACTTGATTGTTTCGACTTTTCTTTCCCTGAATTGTTCCTTTGATGACTGAGTTGTCCAGATTGAGTAGGAGTGTTTGGAGCAATTTGAAGCTCAGCGACGCCATGAGCGAATCTGCAATGGGCTCCGTTCCAGCACCTTCCCTTCTTGTAGAAATTGCACAAAGTGACTTTGTAGAAGGAATGACTGCTTGTCCGAAGCTCGGATGGATCGTGTGCAAATGGACACAAAGCATCATTACAAGCCTCTTTACGTACATACGACTCGCACAGTTTGGTGCGCTGAAGATCAGGAAGAGGACGAACTTCTGTTGATGTGTGAGCAAAACGGCAATTCTCTCCGTTGATGCAACGACCTTCGGCGTGGTAGGGACAAAGCTTCGTCTTGAAAAACTGCGTCTGCCATTCTTCAGTTTGAGCGGCTGGGGCGCGACTGCCACGACGGGATTCGATCGACTCCGAATGTGGGGACCGTATCCGGTGAGCATCGTGACAATCAAATGGATGGGAGTCATGAGAATCGTGGAAATTCGCATCATCCAAACGATCTTCGCTGAGTGTCGCCGCGCGTGGAAATCCCATTGCTGCTGGAGTGCTTTGTTGTTTTGCAACACGTTGATTGAGAGAAGCTGGTTGGTGGGATCCACGCCGCATCGTTTTGAGGGATTCAGATGGAGAGAGAATTCAGGACGATGGGAAAGAAAATTCAAGAACCTCCACAAAGAAAGGAGATAAAATAATTCTTAATAAAACAACAAAATACTTTCGCAAAAATGAAGCTCTAATGAACGCCAAATCGCGAAATTCTAGATGTGATAGGGAAGAATGATTCAGCCAAAACAGTTAATGAAAAAATAGGAATATCTAGTTAATGACGTTGAGTGATCGAGTAGTAGGGTGTGTATAGAACAGCAAAGAAATAGCCATACCAGTAAAATTTTGAACAAATGAATAACAAACAAAATGCGAACAAATAAAGGGCAAACTTCACTAAAGATGGATCTCACGCTCTCCTGGAAGCTTTCAGTCAGGGCTCCCGACTATACAGCTAAGGGCTTGTGGGAAGGGACCGAAAACAATAGAAAATGATGGGGAGATGAAGAGGGGCTCGAACGCAGAAAAAGAAATGCGTTTTCCATTCAATTCCCTTCAACCAAAATGTTATTCTATCCCACAGCTTGACGTCTGCCGCAATGTAAGAAGGGATGAAAATCCAAGATTGTGGTTAGAGTGATCAATCGAGTTGGTAAATAATAGGTGTCGCTGGTCCGTGAGACACCAATACCGTGGAAGCAGACACTCGGAAACGATTGACACCGAAAATTGGTTGAGGCTGAAAACAATAGTAATGGAAGACGGCAAAATAGACGTCCAAAGAAGTGAATGGTGGCTGTTGAAGATTCCAAAGGATGAATTGGCAGAGACTTGATGGATTGAGATAAAACGGTGGAAATTTCTAAATCTTATACCCTAAAAGTTGAAGCGGCAGACAAAAGACAGGAATACTCCCCACAAGACAAAATAATTCGAAGCACACTTTCTGATGATGATTGAGAAAGGTGTTCGCTATAAAAAAAGAAGAACGAAGCAAGCGAGGAAGAGCTATCCTGGATCCTCGGAGTGGAAGCAGCAAATGAGAACCCTTGCGAGGACAATCAAACAAAGAGAACTTTCTGGTGGGTTGTGGAGGGGGTTGGATTCGAACTGCATTAGAAGCCGATCTTCCCTTGTTATGATAAAGCGGCCTTCACGGTTTTCTCGTGAAACGAATTCACTTCTCGCGAGCTCCTGAAAATGTGGCAACTTGCACAAATAAATTCTTGACACAGAAGACAGAAGAGGCAAAATCCTTCTTCGACAGCAATGAAGGTGAGAAGATCTTGACGAATAAGGAAATTGAATAGTTGCAACCAGGCCGCTTCAATACAAGTACATCAAAGACTGAACTTTCCAGTCGGTGAGAATGTTGCTCGAGAAGTTGGTGTTTCTGCCATACAAATCATACATGTGGTGTGGCTTGTCGGTTCTGGTGAGCTTGCTGCAAAAAATTGGTTAGTGAGAAGTCTAGAATTTTTGTGCCCTCAATAATGGATTGTTGATACGAGGCACTTTTGTTACTGAGACATGAAAAAGCGACACAACAAAACGTGCTGTGAAGTAAATTCAGACAACATGCAAAGCAATACTAGAAAGATTTCACTCGATTTTGTTTTGTTATATGAATGAATCAAATTTTATTACTGATAAATAATATGTATTTAATTTGTCTCTTTGCAAAAGCTGTAGACTTTTTTTAGAGTTTCGCAGTTTTAATGTTTGTCGTCTCATGAGACCCCCCATAATAAGTTTCACCTTCTGCATGCACTCTGTCAATTTGAACGAAGACCTGGTCCGCAGAAGATGTTGGTTCTTTATGACCATCTCAACATTCTGAATGAACATTTTGGTCAACAAATCGTGACCTTGTTAGTCCCTGTGAGCCGTTCTTCCGATTTGCCCCAATGAGTGATCAGCTAGCCGTCAACAGCAACCATGCAGCCCCAACTGATGAGCATCCTCCGAAGTCGGTCGAACCGTCCAGCTCAGTTCAAGCTGTCACAGTTGCACAGGCACAGCAACAACTCAAAGCATCGACCGCGGGAAAAGGCCATTTAGATTCAATTCTCCACGTTCGCCCATACAGACCGCATGGTTTGAAGCCGATTCCATCTCGCGTTCTTGAAGAAGATGATTACGTTCAACTGCTCCAGATGATCATTGAACGTGATTTTTTCCCTGATTTGATAAAGTAAGTCAAGCTTCTCATTGGCTTTCTCACCAAGTATTGATTCTCGTGTTTTTTGCTTATAGATTGCGACTTCAAAAAGAAATTCTTGAGAAGAATCAATCAGGCGATGTTGTATCAGCAAGAGACGCCATGAGACGTCTCGATGAAATAAGAATCGAGCAATCAGTGAAACAGAGTAGAGGACTTTCGAAGGATGTAGCTGCAAGCAGTGGACCTCACCGAAAAGTGAAGTTGCTTGATGGACGGGAATTTGAACTGAATGTGTCCCAACTGACTTTGAGAGAATTTCAGTCGTTGTTCACTAGCGAAGACAACGCTTCCTTTGAATCAATTATTCAAGAAGAAAAAGCAAAATTATCAAAAGAACAAGCTTGGATTGAAGCATCAGCATTGCGCCATAATGCTTTGAATGAAGAGACAAAGTGAGTGATTGGGACATGAATGGGATTGGGACATACATTGTATTCCTTCAGATTGGCGATACAGAGTGGCGGAAGACCTGCCAGACTTCTCTATTCCAATCTTGATAGTCGGAATCCTTTTATGTTTCCAATTACCGACGGGAATGTTGGAGTCATGGAGGTCCATCGAATCGCAGGAACGGGAGATATCGCCACGGAACAGAATGTCGCTCTGTGTGTGGGGACATTTCCCCGAGACGATGAACGAAACCCACAACCGAGAATTGATCAGGGTGTCATTGTTCACTCGAATACAAGAATTGTAACAAATGATGATGATAGTATTGGGACAGCGATGCTTGATTCGTTGGGTAGAGAACAGCAACGGAAACTTGGAGACGCTGAAACGAAAGCAAAAAATGAAGCACTCTTCATCGAAATGCTGCGAGAGGGAAAATACTCAGCGAGTGCTCTTGAGCATCATCGTCAATTGGAACGGCTTAATAGGAAGGGAGGAGGACGTTACACACTTGACGATGTGAAACGACGGGGAATTGGGACTCCCATTGCGACTCCATCCCATCTGGGATTTAACTTTGTCCACACCCCAGCGCTTGATCCGGGAATTTCAGCGAGTCCCATAATGACGTGGGGACGAGTGGAGGGAACGCCATTGTTGTTATCAGGAGGACGAAGAGGGGGAGGATCACGAAAGAGAAGAAGAAAGCAGATTCGAATTGCCGGAACCTTCAAGAAAAGAAATAACAGCGCAACGACTGCAAGAGCGAGTCGCAAAGAAATTACGGACTCAAAAAGTGCGACAATCGACTGGATTGAGAGAAGTATTGAAATCCATGACGCCGTTAACTCGATCTGGGACAATGGCTGGGACACCAGGGATGGGAACGAGCGATCTATTTGGAACACCGCGTTTAACAGGAATGCAGCTTTTAAGACGGCGAAGTTCGATGAAAAGAACTCCCCTTGTTGGAATGACGCCACTGTTTGAAATTCCATCAGCAAGAAATTCATACGCATCGATGAAATCGACGGAACGGGAAACATCTGCAAGAGATGAAGATCATTCTGAACAGAAATCAGATGGACGTGGATTCGAAAGACTTGGGACAAATACAAGAGTTGGGACAAGAGCTGGGACTAGTGAAGGAGTTGGGACACGAGTTGGGACTAGTGAAGGAGTTGGGACTAATAAAAGTGTCAGTCCATCAAGAAAGCGGAGTGTCGGTGGAGCTTCTGATTGTCGTGAATCTTTCAATGAAAAAAGAAAAAAACAAAAACGTGAAATGAACGTTACAGATAATTTATTGCGTTTTTAGCCTGTGTATTAGTTTTTATTCTTTCGAACCTCTTCAATGTTCAAGTCCCAATTATCGTTGCGCTTACTCTATCAACTCAGGCACTTGTCTGGTGGTCCTTCTTGTCGCCTGATGAGTTCAAAGTCGGTCGATCCAGTTTCTCCCGAGCAGGAAGGTGAGGAGAATCTCGACAACAGACAATGGATGACGTGATTTCCTTTTAGCAGACAAGATTTCGAAGAAGGCAGCAAAAAAGGCCGAAAAATCCGCAGCGAAAGAAGCAAAGAAAGCCGCCAAGGCTGTAACACAACAGGTACTGCCGAAAACTCTTCTTCTGATCTTATCTGCTCCTCGTAGCCACAAAATGGAGCAGCTGACGTCATAATTGAAGACATTGAGAAGGGATTCTTTGGGTCTCTTCCTCTGTCCCAATCTCGATTCAAGACGACGCGCAAATGGACGGACGTTAAAGAAATGACAGATTCAATCGAAGGACAAACAGTTTGGACGAGATGTCGAGTTCAAGAGTCCCGATGCAAAGGTAAGGATCCATCGCGGCGCTCTGATGACGCGGAATTCCTAATTGGGACTCTCATTCATCTTTGCTTCTAGGTGCCCTCGGATTTCTTCAGTTGAGACAGCGTTCCTCAACAATTCAAGCAGTTTTGGATTCAAATGAAGCTCAGCTTGGAAGAGCTGCAGTTAAATGGGCGGGCGGGGTGCCACTTGAAAGTATAGTCGATATAGAGGGAGTCATTGTTAAACCTGAAGTTGACGTCACGTCAACGACTCAAAAAGGTAATTCTCACTGACCACTCATCTTCATTTTGCTTTTCGTTGTTTTTTTTATCTCTTTTATTCAATTTTAGTTGAATTGCACATTAAGAAGATTTTTTGTGTATCAAGAGCCGCGCCAGGTGAGTTTTAGTATTAATGAAGTTGTAATGGACTGCTCATTCATTTTAATTTTGCAATTTATGGATTTCATGCAGAACTTCCATTTCAACTAAAAGATGCAAATCGTCCAGATTCTGATGAAGGAAAGGAAGGTGTTGTCACTGTGGGACAAGACACTCGATTGGATAATCGTGTCTTGGATCTGAGAGTAAGGAAAACAGCTATATCCTAATAAATTACAAATCCCATGAGTCTTGCAAATATTCTAACTAAATTGCTTGTAAGATGATTTCCATTTGTTTGATTCTGTATTTTTAGACTTTAGCGAATCAAAGTATTTTTACAATTCAATCTGCCGTTTGCAAATACTTCCGCGATTATCTTCACGAGTAGGATTTTATTTTCCAATTATACAAAATTAAAATTCTTTCTCTTCCCTTTTAAAGCCAACAATTCACAGAAATTCACACACCAAAGCTAATAGGAGGAGCGTCTGAAGGCGGTGCTTCCGTTTTTTCGCTCCAATATTTTAACCTTCCAGCCTGCCTTGCTCAGTCACCCCAACTTCACAAGCAAATGGCCCTCTGTGCTGATTTGGAAAGAGTCTTCGAAATAAGTACGCTGATCGTTCCCGTTAGTAAAGTCCGAAACCTGCTCGGTTTTCTGGGCTACTACCACTCCTACATCTCTTGCGCCTCTAATTTTGAATATTTTTTCTCAGCTCCGGTTTTCCGCGCTGAAAATTCTAACACGCATCGCCATCTTTGCGAATTTACTGGCCTCGATATTGAAATGACAATTAAGGATCATTATGATGAAATTCTCGAAGTCTTAGATCAAATGTTTCAAAACATATTTGATGGATTGACGAAAAATTGCTCTGCGGTACAAACTGATACAGTGTGTCCCAATTTTCATATCTCTTCATCAGGAAATTTCTCTGGTGCATCAACAATATCCAGCGAGACCCTTCAAATGGCTGAAACGCGCTCCACGCATCGATTTTGCGGATGGAATTCAAATGTTGCGTGACGCTGATGTCCAAGGCATTCCAGATGATATTAGCGAATTTGATTTATCAACAGAATTGGAGAAAAAACTTGGTCAAATTGTATTTGAAAAATACGAAACAGACTTTTATATGCTCGTAAAGTATCCTCTGAAAATCAGACCATTTTATACGATGCCATCCGCCGAGGATCCGGTGAGTTTGTCAGAGCGACATGGCAATAGGACAGACTAGACACACACATCATCTTTGATTCACTTGCTCCCCGCTTGCGGCGTCAATACCATTTAGCTGCTCTTTTGTATTACAGACTTTATCGAATTCTTATGATTTTTTCATGAGAGGTGAAGAAATTGTGAGTGGAGCTCAACGTGTCCATGATCCAGACCTTCTTGTTGAGCGTGCACAAGCATGGGGTGTTCCAGTTGAGTCTTTGCAATCCTACATTGACTCCTTCAAACTTGGAGCATTTCCACATGGCGGCTGTGGAATTGGATTGGAGAGAGTTGTCATGCTGTTTCTGGGTTAGCCCTTCTACCAGTTCGCTGATTGCAATCTTGTCCCCCCTCTTCAGGGTTAAACAATATTCGTAAAACTTCCCTTTTCCCACGCGACCCAAAGCGTTTAGCTCCCTAACTACTTGCTCTAAACCACGAGTATTCGTGAATGAGTAGATTCGAACCTTTTGACGTGAACTATCGGACCTCTTCTGTTTTTCCTGGAGTTAAAGGACCAACATTGTTCCATCAATTTTGCGATTTCTAGTCCACAGGTCATGACATGATTCGAATTGTTCACCTTGATGCACCCATTGTTTTGTCCAACTCCAATAGCCGTTTTCGACAGAACATCACTTAAAAGCTGAAGAATCAGTCAAACAGTCCGAATCCTAACAAGAGAAAGAAATGTGGATCTCTGAAGAAGAGAGTTCAGCAAATATAGCGAGTGCAGATGAAGAAGCATTGAATGAATTAACGCAACAATTGTCAAATTTTAACTGGAAGGAGGGCGTTGTTGATCGTGCAAAGCGTCTCCTGTATTCCTCTGATATTGATGAAAATATAAAAGGCGCGATGAACCTGAAAGCAATGTTATGCATTGGAAGGGACGAAGTTTATGAAGTCGCGCAGGAAGTTATTGATGCTGGAATTATTGCACGACTTGTTGAGTTCCTTAGATCAAACAATTGGGAATTGCAATATCCGGCAAGTTTTGCATTAACTAATGTTGCTGCTGGTCATGATGACCAAACAAGGACTGTGGTTGAAGCCGGGGCGGTGGATCCATTGATTTCCTTTCTAACGTGCAAGAGTCAACAGTTGAGGCGTCAAGCTGTTTTCTGTCTAGCAAATATTGCTGGTTCAACTGAAGAATTCAGAATCATGCTCGCACGTCATCCGAAGTATTTTCCTTCATTGGAAGCTGCAGCTGAAGTTGCATCAGAAACGAAAGTTCTTGAATTAATTTGCTGGAATCTTCGAAATCTCTGTTTGCTTGGAGGACCTTCTTTCTCCGATATTCAGCCAGGAATTGATTTTCTACTGAATAAAATATTCAGGCGTTATGCAAATTATTACCACTGGCAAGCTTCCGTTCGTTTTGCGTTAGAAGCTCTTTGTGCTGTGAGCAGAGAAGAAGCCGGTCGGACATATTTGATTGAAAATGGAATCACTGGGGACATTCTGGCGTTCATTGGTCAGGCAGAGTCCACGACGACTTCAATTGCGTCGGCATTTGAGATTCTTGCGTGGATTATTGCATTTGGTCCAGATTCGGAAAAAGATGCATTTGTTCATAATGATCCAGCAGTCAATGTTCTTGTGAATTCGGGAATTTCTGGAGATTGGGGCAGTGGAGTTCTTGAACTTTCGTTCAAGAGCCTTGCAGCTATTGCCGCAGATCCATCGCCTGAACGTCTACTTCAAATATTGATCGAACGTGAAGGCTTATTTGAAAGCTGTGGAATGGTGTTTCTTGGAATGCCCGCCCATAGGGAAAAATGGATGGCTGGCGCAGCGTCATGGAGCCCCGCCAGACTGCTGGTTGTCAAACAATGTGCGGGTGAGGATGCTTCAGTGTTTTGGAACTTTCTCTCATGTTTTTCTTATTTTTTTAGGTTTAATTTTTGCGAATTGTTGTCTTCTTTTAAGGCAATTTCCCAGATTTATGATGCAGGTTCTCTTTAGTTCTGAAGTTATTTTAACACTTCTTGATATTCTAGAATGTGGCGCTGACCAACTGCGTCAAAAACAACTTAATGGAGCAACAGTAGTAATGCAGGATTGCGGGTCATCTAGTCGCGCTCCCGCGAGTGAGGGACCCCCTATGACGTCTATTTCTGAGACATTAACAGTAGCAACGCTAAGAGCATTTGTTGAATTGTTCCAACAAGGAGTTAAAGTTGCAACTCAAGAGGAACTTCCTGAAAATCCATTTCTCCGAATTTGTCTAGAAGCTGACGCTGTGCATCGACTTAGGAAGGTATTAGATTCAACCGGATTACCGCAAGAGGGATTCGAATTAGGAAACGTAGCATTGCAAGGATTGGTTGCGGCATTTTCTTGAATTAGTTCAAACTGTTCCAATTCCAGCGTCCCTCAAATTTTTCTTTTCATCCAATTGTTAAAGTATTATGTTGCACTTGTTTGTGTGGGTATTGTTTTTTCGCGGGTGTTGCTGAATTTCCGAGAAGCAAACTTTTCGCAATACTTCCACTCAATAGGAAGCAATTCTATTGATCTATGAAATCCTCATCTCAATAAACTGAAGCCCCCAACTAACAACCATGTCAAAATTGATTGACCATCGTATCGATGCCTACAGAGTGACATTTTGATGCAAAACAGTTGTAGTCAAATGTCTCGCAAAACCTTGACATATCAACCCTGCTCTTGGCAACCTCTACCCTACTACAAAGGTTGGCAGGGTGATGGGCATGGACGATGAGTAAGAGTTCAACAAGGTAGTTGGTTCTTCGGTCGTAAACAGTCCAAAGCAGCACACCAATCGACAAGATGGCAGTAAAAGGCGTCATACCTTCAAAGTTTACTTGGGAGAGCTTTTGTTGCTACTAGCTTAAGAGAATTATCCAGGCTATAGTGTTTTCGATTCAGCTCGTTAGTAATAGAGTTAATGGGTCAAGAAGGAAAAAGAAATGAAAATAGATCGTCAATGCGCTGTTTTTTAATTTGTTGAATTGCTTGATCAACCAAAGTTGAAGCTATTCTTACAACACGAAGCTGTTGTCTGTTATTCAAGAACAAATTCACTTCATGATACAAAAGGTTCTTGCGAATCATTCTATCAACGACTTCTTTCTTTGCTGTATCGCTACCAATGAGATCCTCGTAACCTAATGGGGTCCGTTCGCGTATTTGACGCAAAAATCCTCCAACATTGAAAGACTTCAACTTGTCAACGACGTCTGCTTTGAGGTCATCATTGGATTTTGTATCTCGTAAATCGCCACAATGACCGCCACACAATTCTACACGCAAATTGACTTCGTCAGCGGACCATCCTAAAATAATACAATACTATTAATGCATCCACTACTAGTGACATACCTGGAAATCGTTCTCTAACAATCTGCTTGCGATCTTCTTCGTCATCTCCTTAATATGGATTGTTGAAATGTCGAACTTTGATATGGAAATCTTTTCTATGAAAAAAAAATCGAGAAAGTGTTCGACATATTTATCTGCAGGTCATGAAATTGTTTTGCCATGCTTGATGCACGATGTTGCGAAATGTTGGAACGATCTTTTCTATCTACGGCTCCATCTTTGTATTGCCATCCCTATCTGGGCACAAATCTGCGAACACAATGGCTGCCTTGGTGACACAGAACTCAGTGTTGGCTGATCTACAGGATGAGAAGACGAGGACGAAGACGAGGACGAAGACGAGGACAAAGACGAGGACGAAGACGAGGACGAAGACGAAGAAGAGTCCAAAGGAGTCAATAGTTGTTGCTTTCCACTTAGAATACTAGCGTCCATCCTAAAGGCAATTGAGACATGACCGCAGGAGTGGACCAAATCAACGACTTGCCTATGATGGGAGGCACCTCTAAAAAAGCAGTCGGGACGCGCCGAAACTTCCACGTTGTTGTCCTCGAGAAATTTCTGGTACAGCTTGAACTCCAATTCCTCCAATTCCTCCAATTCCTCTGGCGTACTCCCTAATAGCACGCCTTCTATTGATTCTTTTTCGAGACGCATCCTATAGGTTTCCAAAATCGTTCGACAACGCTCCTGATCGACCTCCTGAACTTCGTTTATTTTTCCTTTCGGGTAAGCGATCCACCTGTTAGATTTCTCTGGTTCCTCCGTTCTTCCCGTCACTTCATGCGCTGAAAACGCTAGACACTTCCACAAAGCCAATTCATCGTCAAGCGGAGTGAAGATATAAGGAAGTCGCTGGAAATAGCGGCACGCAATGTTGAACGCTTCGGAATTTCTGGACTTGAACTGGTCAAAATTAAACTGTGTGGGTAAGTCATCGTTCTGAGGATCCGTTAATACCGCATTAAGGATTGATGATGGAGTGTGACGAGCAAGCGATCGCCTAAGCCAACTACAGCTTTCAACTTCTGATCGGCATGAATTGTCGAAATCAATGATTTGGAGAAAATTACATAATCTGATGTCGGTCTGCAAGAATCCCATTCCAGGCACTGGGAAGTAAGGAGATCATTAGTTCGAGACAAATACAAGAGTATATTACCTGCTCGAAGTTGATGGAAACAATCCTGAACAACGCTCTTCATTGTTTCCCTATCCCCTACAATTTCATCCCATTCGACAATCTCGCCTCATGGCAAAAGGGAACCAGCAATCTTATTGACGGCTTGATTACCATAGAGTGTGAATTCAACATTAGTGCCCAGTAGTGTGAGGGACCTGGAAGGAGAAATCCGACGCTAAAGAAAGACAACGATATCGAAGATCGGTACTTAATCTCGTTCGAATCTTACGTTTTGATCGACGTTTTGATGTGATTCAGCAACACAGTAAAATTCAACTTCTCTGTTTGGGCCCTCTGAAGCATCAGAAACTGCCTTCCAAAAAACCTGTCCTTCAGACCCTGCTTCATCCAAATAACAAAGCCTTCCAACAACTCTTATGAGAATCTCCGTTAAAATAGGTCTGATATCGGCCAATGTCAATTGGGAACCAAGCATCTCTCCAATTACAGGGCAAGTCCTTCCATCCCGTTAATTCAATCTTTGAAGTCACAAACAATTTTACAGATAGCAGGAAGCTCTTCATCTTCTCTGTCTTCATATGCTGCTCGAAACCAATAATGCTTCCTTGTATTCAATGTGATACCAACAATTAAGTTGTAGCCGTCTGTCAGAAAGCTGACCATACGCTTGCGGTAAAATTGATGCGTCATGAATCGCTCATTTCTGATAAGAATCTGATGATACATCTTTGGAAGATTTCCCTCAAATGATTCAACTTCCCGCTTCAGCTCAATTATACCGATAGCATGCAAAATGCGACATTCGACTTCAGCCTTTCCTTGATTTTTCAAGAACGTCCCTTGACAGCACGAGATCCGGTCGGCCGATAACCAAGTCGCTGGTATGCTCGCTACAATCTGTTGCAATAACACTCGAGCCTTTGAGAAGATTTTATCGTGTTTTGGTCTCTTGGATGCATTTCTCAGTGCCATGGGGTGAGCCTGAACTCCGCTGGCGCCCAACAGCTTATTCACGTTGACCTGCAAGACACTCTCTGAGATATTTTTACTACATGGACTTCTGGTGGCGCCTTCATTGAAAAATGTGAGGATTTCAGAGAGGAAGGGGGACTTGTTCAATGTTGCTTCTGTTATAGAATTCCAGCTGCAAGAAAAACGTGACATCACTGAAAATTGCTAGGGACGAACGAGTGAATGCTGCTTGTTTTGTGTTGGAAGGAGGATCAGCGGCAAGATGCTGATTGTTTAACAATTTTACGCCTGTAGATGAAAAGGAGTTTGGGAACAGAAAAAGAAGGCAAGCGAAGCTTTCATGTTAAGACAGTCAATTCCCGTCCGCTCATTATTTTTATTTGACTCATACCGCTGTCGGCGTCGAACCTACACTGAGCCTAAACATTCATGCACTGACTGCCAAACTGAACTAATATGGTAGCAGCATAAACGATTCCGGCTGGAAGCCTACCTGTACGCCACCACAAATAGTTCCAAGAAAGCCAATAAGGTTCTACTCAGTGATGAATGGAAGCGTCTGAAAGTCTTGTCCGATTCACCATAAGAATTCTCATTCGCTTTGAATGACAGCTTCAACAATTCGCAAGACATGTGTGGTTCTGACTTCTCTGGTGATGTTGACAGACAATGAACTCATTTCAAAAGGGTTCAGAGAATATTGTCTCACCATTTGGTCACCAGTCTCTATCACAGGGAACGCCATTGCGTTGGATGCGACAGTGAAAAGACGTTCGATCTTGGTTTTGAGGACGCCCTTAGTTTGCTGTTCTACTCCACATCACACGGCTGGACACTTCTCTCGTTCTACCTGTTGTATGGTTTCGAACCAGTGCTCCCATGGCAATCTCTTCAACGAAGAGTAGAAGGTTCATTCTCAAACTCAACTTCGTTTCTCGGAACGAACGGAGGAAACGACAATTGTGCCAACAGCTTTGTTCTTCTGGCCATTCACGCCTCAATTTCCTCCTCTAATCCGAGTTGAAATGGCCATCTGCTCCGCGATTGTGGTGTGCCCACAATGTCCACCATTGGGTCTCCGTTGCTAGTTCACAGCCCCCGTGAAATTCGCATACAATGTCCATGTCAGCACCAAACAGGCTGTGCAAAAAAAAACCTTTCCCATTCAAAATGCATGCTGGTTTTTAGGGTTACAGATCGTTTTTTCCAGACTAATTTTTCCAGAATGAAGTTTTTGTGGTTAATACTGCATGGCTCAAGTCTCAACTTCTTGTTTACCTTCATGCGGTGGCACATATTGAAGAGCGATATCCTTTCTGATATGTTCCCTGAATGATGGAAGTGTCCCGTAAGCAATTCTTAAATTTCTGCTATTGATGTCATCGAAGATTGCTTGACGGAACCGCAACCAAGAAGCGTTGCATGACGAAACAAAGAAGCTGTTGTGTTCATCACCTCAAAGTCCGAAACAACTTTGGTGTGAACGCGAGTGGCTGTGATCGTTCCGTGGCGTTTGTTCGTGTCAATATTCAATTGATGTGTTACTAGAATATTCTTGGCAACGAGTTTCACAACGTGCGTAATGCTGTCGCCTGCGAGACGCAAAGGAAAAGCAAAACCAAAATCAGCACAAACTTCTCCAGCAACTCGCTTACCAGATAGAGCGCCGCAATTGTTGTCGAACATCGTCTGCATCACATCAGCAGAGGCGAAGCGATCTCGCCTTTCAACCAAAGTTTGCAATGATTGCCATCTTGATGGCGAGAGTCGGCGTCAAAGCATTCGACGGAGGTGAAACTGGCGAGTCGAACGGGGGAGCGCCCGAGAGTTGCTGATCCAGTGAACTCTCGTGGTGTTTCGTTCATCTCTCCAAACTTGGTGGTCTGCTGCTCTTAAAAGTGCTAGCTACTTATTGTCAACTCTCTGTGATGTGGCGGAGTAGCCGAAGCGTCGCTTGACAGATTTCGATTGTGATTCGGCACCCCGCGAAGGGGACTGCAATAGAGAAACGTTTTCCTGAAGATGTTTGGATCTCCAAACACAACAACGTTTTCCGGGATAATTGGAATGTGGATGGGAATTATAGAGTGGATGGCTACGAACTGCGATTTGCTGTGCTTTTCTTTTCTTCATTATCTTGTTTCGCGATCTCACCATCAGTTCGCCAATATTCTATTGGGTTGATGGAGAAGCCTATTGCCGTCTCCTGATTTCTCTATTGTCCAAGACGCCCCTCTTCACCTTCACTTCATGGGAGGCAGAGAAACTCGGTGATGCGATTGTCCCCTCGTTGATTCGATGATGGAAACGCAATCGAGAGACAAACGCCATCACTAAAGAAAAAAGAGTAACGGGAACGAAGACGGGAACATTTCGCATCGTATTCCTGAAGTATCTATTGGATGAATGGTAACTTCTATCACCATAGCAGGGTACCGCCGGATAGATGTGTGGAAAAAACCAAATTAATCAACTAACCTCCCCAAACATCAAGATGATTCTTACCTCTGGAGCACTTGTTGGGCCTCAAAGCTCATCTCCACCCTCACATTTTTCTCTTGTCTACTGCTGCGGTGGTCGTGATGCTTTGAACGGTAGCTGCGTAGCCGATTTCTGGATTTTCATCGAGACAACAATAACATGTTGGCGTGAATATTGGTTTGTTCATAATTTCTGTCAAGCGTCGTCAGATCGGATAAAAGTTGGACCTGAACGATAGCAGGACGCTCATCAGAATTCAAAGACAGCCCTCCAGCCCTTTCTTCTTTCAATACATCGTTGATGAGACTTTGCGATACTTGAAGGATATTCGAATTGTTCGTGACAAAGATGTCCCCCAGAAGGCTCTCCCTCCTCACCCTCAAGGAACTAGCAGTCGCAAAACCCCAAATATCACTATTGGATTCCCTGGCTCGGACGTGTATCTGCGTCCCATATTGACTTACTTCTATCTCAGTGGACGTTCAAAAAACTGAAGACAAAAATCGGATTTCTATGGGAAACGATAAGGAGCCGATATCTTATTTTGAAAAGAGATCCTCAGAAGATCAGAGACAATTATTCTTCTTCGGTTGCTAAACGGACAGACAAATTTGAGGGTTTCAAACTTACCTCTGATATCAATGCGGGACGTGGTCAAGATTACTTGTACATCGGCTGGAAGGTTTATTAAGATCCTAAAGTGGGACTTGGTTCAACCCGTTTACAGCCGTTCTTTCAAAGTCCTGAAGATGAAAAGTTTTTCATTTCAGAATTATTTTACTTTCACTATGCGAACATGGTTCAACTTTTTTTTTGAGGCACAAAGTGCCTCTTGTACAAAGTGCCTCTTGTACAAAGTGCCTCTTGTACAAAGTGCCTCTTGTACAAAGGGCCTCTTGTACAAAGTGCCTCTTTTTTGCCAAAAATGTGACGCAACGATCTTGGTCTTCCCAACAAGAGAACACACCAACATCCCGGGCACACCTCACTTTCTTCTGTGGCGTGTCGATCTGCAGTTATGCTTGGATGATGGCAAAATGCTAAAAAATGTGCCAGCCGGCTTGAAGATGTAGGTGGGCTAAAGAGATTTTCGCACACGGCATCAAAGCATTGGGAACATTGAGCAAGTTCTGTAGACACCTTGTCATCCTGACTACTTCGTGGTAGCTAGGACCCTTTAACGCATGAGATGGGGCCACGTGTACCAAAATAACGAAGAATGAGTAATGAGTTTCACAGCGTTCTCTTTCGAGAAAGTGTTCGACATATTTATCTGCAGGTCATGAAATTGTTTTGCCATGCTTGATGCACGATGTTGCGAAATGTTGAAACGATCTTTTCTATCTACGGAACCATCTTTGTATTATCTCGCCACAAAACTGCCTTGGTGACTCAGTGTTGGCTGTTCTACAGGATGAGAAGACGAGGACGCAGACGAGGACGAAGAAGTGTCTAAAGGAGTCAATAGTTGTTGCTTTCCACTTAGAATTCCACTTAGAATCCTAGTGTCCACACTAAAGGCAATAGAGACATGACCGCAGGAGTGGACCAAATGAACGACTTGCCTATGATCGGAGGCACTTCTTAAAAAGCAGTCGAGACGCGCCGAAACTTCCACGTTGTTGTCCTTGAGAAATTTCTGGTACAGCTTGAACTCCAATTCCTCCAATTCCTCCAATTCCTCTGGCGTAATCCTTAATGGCACGCCTTGTATTGATTCTTTTTCGAGACGCATCCTATAGCTTTCCAAAATCGTTCGACAATGCTCCTGATCGACCTCCTGAACTTCGTTTATTTTTCCTTTCAGGTAAGCGATCCACCTGTTAGATTTCTCTGGTTCCTCCGTTCTTCCCGTCACTTCATGCGCTGAAAACGCTAGACACTTCCACAAAGCCAATTCATCGTCAAGCGGAGTGAAGATATAAGGAAGTCGCTGGAAACAGCGGCACGCAATGTTGAACGCTTCGTTATTTCTGGACTTGAACTGGTAAAAATTAAACTGTATGGGTAAGTCATCGTTCTGAGGATCCGTTAATACCGCATTAAGGATTGATGATGGAGTGTGACGAGCAAGCGATCGCCTAAGCCAACTACAGCTTTGAACATCCGATCGGCATGAATTGTCGAAATCAATGATTTGGATTTCCCCATTAACTTTGAGAAAATTACATAATCTGATGTCGGTGTGCAAGAATCCCATTCCATGCACTGGGAAGTAAGGAGATCATTAGTTCGAGAAAGACAAATACAAGAGTATATTACCTGCTCGAAGTTGATGGAAACAATTCTGAACAGCGCTCTTCATTGTTTCCCTATCCCCTACAATTTCATCCCATTCGACAATCTCGCCCCATGGCAAAAGGGAACCAGCAATATTATCGCCCCAAACGGCTTTATTACCATAGAGTGTGAATTCAACATTAGTGCCCAGTAGTGTTAGGGACCCGGAAGGAGAAATCAGACGCTAAAGAAAGACAACGATATCGAAGATCGGTACTTAATCTCGTTCGAATCTTACGTTTTGATGTGATTCAGCAGCACAGTAAAATTCAACTTCTCTGTTTGGGCCCTCTGAAGCATCAGAAACTGCCTTCCAAAAAACTTGTCCTCCACCTGCTCCATCCAGATAACAAACCCTTCCAACAACTCTTATGATACTGCAAGAATCTGGGTTAAAATAGGTCTGATATCGGCCATGGTCAATTGGGAACCAAGCATCGCTCCAATTACAGGGCAAGTCCTTCCATCCCGTTAATTCAATCTTTGAAGTCACAAATTTAACAATTTTACGGATAGCAGGAAGCGTTTCTCTGTCTTCATATGCCGCTCGAAACCAATAATGCTTCCTTGTATTCAATGTGATACCAACAATTAAGTTGTTGCCGTCTGTCAGAAAGCTGACCATATGCTCGCGGTAAAATTGATGTGTCAGAACACGCTCATTTCTGAGAAGAATCTGATGATACATGTTTGGAAGATTTCCCGCAAATGGTTCAACTCTCAGCTTCAGCTCAATTATACTGATGGCATGCAAAATACGACATTGGACTTCAGCCCCTCCTTCATTTCTCAAGAACTTCGTCGTCGACAGCACGAGATCCGGTCGGCCGTCAGCCTCGTCAGTTTCCTTGCTAGAATGCGCGCTTAAATCTCTTGCAGCAATACCCGCGAGTTCGAGAAGGTTGGTATTTTGTCTCGGTTTCTTGGCAGCATTTCTCAGTGGCATGAAGTGAGCCTTAATAACCGTGGCGCCCAACAGCTTATTCACCTTCTCCTGCAAGAAACTCTCTTTGGCTTCTTTTTCTCCATCATATGGATGTTCGGCGGCGCCTTCCTTAAAAAAGTTGATGATTTCGGAGAGGAAGGGAGTCTTTTCCAAGCTTGCTTCTGCAAAATCCCACTTGCAAGCAAAATAACCACTTGTAGCAGCAGTGAGGTTTCTCTTCTGTCCTGTTGTCATCGCTGAAACTTTATGAGGAGGAGTGTTGCTGGTTTGGTGTAAGAAGGAGGATTGTGAACAGCGCCAAGATGCTGATTTTTAACAATTTTGCTTGTAGATGAAAAGTTTGGGAACAGAAAAAGAAGGCAAGCGAATCGTTCCCTTTCGCCTACATTTTGGCCACATTGATTGAATAAAATCCACAAATTTGTGGCAAACTGCAACAATATTTGTGAGAGTTGGTTTCCTTGACAGGCAATGTCATTCCTTTCGCTTTGTGCCTCCTTATGAGGTCGTTAATTCGTCCTTGCGTTTCAATGTCGGGCTTTGTTCTAATTTCATGTCTTGTTCCACTTCTGCTAGTGGGATTCGTTCATCCTCCTTGAGCCATTGAATGAATTTCATTACATCATGATGGTCTGCTTGTTCTCGGGCACTGTTTCGCGAGTGCCACATCTTTGGAGTGTTGTCGGTGGTCTATAGATCTCCGGAGACGTTGTAGCAATTGAGTACCGCCGTCCACCCACGTTTCCATAAAGTACTGGTGGAACGAAACGAATCCATGTGGTTCCGTTTTTATCCTTTTCTTGTGTTCAAACTCAAGTGGCAACTCCAGACCACACATCTCAAAATTGCTTGCACGACGTTGTAATCACCCTTGAATGCGAGCATCCACCGTAGAAGGCATTCTGCTATTCCCTGGAAAAGAGAACCGCGCTGGGGAGGCATGATGTGTGGAGGGAGAACTTATTTGAGAGGATCAACGACTGCAAGGATTGCACATCAAGAAGCAACCTTCTATGTCTTGGTACTTTTCGAAAGAAACAATTGGCTCTCATTCTATTTTCTTATTCTAAGAGTCCCGAACGCCACACGGCATTCCAATACACCAGGTCTGGTTTTTAATTAGTTGGTCAATTTATTGTCGGTTTGCCTGTCTTTTTTTTCGTGTCTTCCTCGTGTTGTTGATTCATGCATGACACCGATCTTTTTTGTTCTTTTTTTCTGTCACTTTTTATTGTCTTTTTCTGCCGTAAATTCCTGATGGCAAGTATTTCCAGCGCCCGAGATTGTGGCTTACCAAAAGCGGGCGATTACAACAATACTACGGCACAAGAATCCCGCCCACATCCATAGATTGTCATGATTAGCTTAAGCATAAAAGCATTACTAAACTCAGTGCTACAGACTTAGCAAATAAACACACAGAAAGCGCGTGATTTCTATCAAAGCGTGAAATGTACCGTTCGGGATACCGCGGCGACCACTCAGTAATCTGAATAACGGTACACAGCCAACAGCTTCACACCGCAGAAAGAAAGCTTGTCTGAGTGTGTGAATTCTGGTCCCTGGCAAAACTGGCGACATAACAAACTCTAAGATGCAGCAAAAAGGACTACACGTCTTCAGAAATGCATTTCATTGAGTAGGAAATCTTGCGGTTCTATAGGCGAGGCAGTTTTCCAAGAAATAAGATTATCAGGGAAGAACTTCTATCCATCAACTTCGTGACTTCTCATTGAAATATTTCAGCAAATATTCATGTAATAAACCACACACCACTCCTACAACATCCCCGATGTCCGGGTGGGTTGTAACGGATTTGACCTTGTATGGTCCAAATGCTCTTGGCTCAGTGCTTTCCGTACTGATGAATGGCAGGAACACCGAAGTGATGCTTGATAGCGGATCAGATGTGTCTGTCATATCCCTTCCCATATTTGGCCTCTTTTGCTTAGGAAGAGCCCCGTAGATTAACGGTACAGTGCGTCTGTTACCCGTACGATAAAGATTCCGAGAGTGATCACCTGGGCCGCGAAGGAGAATTACCATGCGTGGAACATTATGTCAATTTACATGTCCAGTTGCTAGTTTCTTGCTTAATGTTCGATTTCACTGCCATGAGTTTCCCTCAATAATTGTTGGGAATGATTTTCTGTCACGACTTAACATTAACGTCCATCTATCCAAACTCAGATTCCTATTGAGAATGAACTGACAGGAAATTTCAAATTCTCTGATGATACCAATCGTGTCTTTACACTGAAGTCGATGAGAGAAGTCCGACTAGCGGAAATGGCCGTAATGTCGTCTGTGATTCAACACTGATGCAGTCGGAATCGCAGTTTTCCATTCTAAAACCCCACGTGTATCCTCGCTATTCCAGAATGATATATGCTTATAAGATTAATGATAAGGATGAATTCAAGCTTCGAATGGTTACAAAGACGGAAGTGCATAATCTAGCCCCATTGCGGTCATCTCTAAAATTAATGCTGCTAAGATATCAACTGCCCTGAGGGGAGTATCACAAACAATCGGGAAAGATTTCCCTGAAGTTTCCAGTTTCCAACTAAAAAGTTTCTCCGATGAGTTGCGGCTTTCAGCGAGGGAAAGGTTGTCAAAATAAGAGATTACAACGACGATGAAAAGGATAAAGCTCACAAGGATTTTGAAAAATCGATTAAAGGAAGGAAGATGGGTGATGAATCCTAAGCCAGAAGTTTATCATAATCGATCAGAAAAGCCCGTCGCGTGACCAATTAATTCCGTTCGTGGCAAATACAATTGGCTCGCTAACCGACGGAGTGTGGGCGCAGGAAGATCCCACAGAGCTTCCAGGAATTCCGATGAAAGATATCGCTCGGATCAAACTAACCTCTGAAGATCCTATATCACTAAAAATGAGAAAGATGAAGCCGAGTGAGCAAGAAATTGCGAGAAAGCAGCGCTTACCGAGGAGATGAATATGGGTATCTAGGAGCATGCCAGCTCTCCATGGGCGGTTAATACGACGTGGGCTCCTATGCCGAACGGATTACTACGCTACTGCATTAATTATCGCAAGGTCAACGAGAAGAC